>NC_040913.2:4043926-4166067 GCF_004126475.2 Phyllostomus discolor | reverse complement strand
ACAGTGAACACCAGTTCTGTAATAGTTTTAAATAGTGGATATAGCGATGTAGATTAAGCTTGGACTCTGTAACCAAATGGTTTGTGTGAATTGTATTTGCTAATGTGGTTATTTAGAAGGACTTTGAAAAAGGTGTCTGGTGGGTCTTTCGCTTTTTTTTTTAAAGATTTTATTTATTTATTTTTAGAGAGGGAAGGAAGGGAGGGAGGGAGAGAGAGAGAGAGAGAGAAACATCAATGTGCGGTTGCTGGGGGTTATGGCCTGCAACCCAGGAATGTACCCTGGCTGGGAATCGAACCTGGGACACTTTGGTTCCCAGCCCGCGCTCAATCCACTGAGCTACGCCAGCCAGGGCTAAGGTCTTTCGCTTTTTATCTGTAATCTGTGGATACTCCTTTCTGCTACCGTGATGCACGGTGGGCTTGGGGCACTGCTAATAAGATTAACAATATTAACTGCATGCAAAGTATATGACTGATAAGTACTAACCCTCAGTTTTTATCATTCTTTTTATTCCACGCGCCATCTGTCATTCCTCTTGTTGTCCATTCGAACTCAAACCCCCACCCTGTGAAACCCGCCTCATTTCCATACAACCCCTGTGCCGTCTGGGAAACGCCGCCGCCCTTCGGTCTGTCCCGGTCCTGGGGCCGCGCACGCGGACCGGCGCTGCCGCCCCTCCCGCCGGCCTAGGCCTCACTCTCCCTATCTCCTTCAACAAACTCACGCAGGCACAGACGTGGGACCGCTCTAGCTACAGCGTTCCACCTGCAGGGGACAGTGACAATGGTAGGTGGCTTTGTTCCTTTCCTTCAACGTGCTTATGAATGAGCCGATGGGTGTGCCGGCACGTGCGTTGCTGCGCCGCTGAAGGTAGAGCTGGATTTCCCGCGCATGCGCGAGCAAAGAGCCAGATGCAGAGCAGCCCCGGGGAGGGGTGGCCGGGAAAGGGCACGTGTTCTGCGCCGGCAGGTGTCAGGCTGCCTTTACTTACCCAGAGGGTTCTGAACCGGGGGAGAGCTTGACAGTCATGTCCCCTTTAGTTTCTCGGCTTGGGTTTTTGTTTTGGTTTGGTTTTGTTTTTGGCTTGTTTCCTTGCTCACAAAAAACCTGGAGTTTGCGCATTTGGCTTATTTCTGCTTGCTCCTGCATCTGAACTACAAGCTCTGAGAGTTTGGTCTTACCTGCGTTTACCACGTGGGAGATGCTCCGGGTAGTTCAGAGGCGCGTGCTGTGGCTGTGGCCGACTCTGGGGTGGTATGCTGAAAATCATGTTACCATTGAGAAACTTCTAAAAACGAAATCACTTGCCTTCCTCCTTTTTCCGTGTGGCTTTGCAAATTATCCACAGATCCTGACTTCCAATACCTTCTACCTTTTTGAGTGTAAGCTCATCTGTGGAATAGCCAAGAATGGGAACTTGGCCTGAGAATCAAATGGGCAAATGACAATCGAGGACACCTGGCTGGGATTAATGTTGGTACCTTCCCACGTCATTAAATATTTTAAATAGCTCAGGAGATGAAAGTAAAAGAAATGAATTATTTAGAGTTACACACCGCATGTAGTTGAGAGCATTGTGGTGTGCATTAGCAGTGTACAGGGAAGAGGAGGGAGGTGTGAGCAGTCACCACAAAGCCAACACAGTGGGAAGATCTGTTCCCCCATGATAGCTTTTTAAAAAAATTTAAGTGTGTTCTGTGTAAGACATAGAAAATATCTACTTAAAACATTTGCTGTGATCTCTGGTCAAAATTCAACCACAACTGCGTTCCCAGTTTTCTTCTCTGGGAGGCTGTGCCTATATCCTGGCAGGTCAGCTGTAACAGGGATTTTATTGTCTCATATCTTTCTGAATTGTTAACTGAAAAGGAGTAAACAACAGCAATAATGCAGAAGTCCCTCCACATACGATTCTGTTTTAAATGCTGGAAGTGAAGGAGGGTTCAGTGAAGGCTCTCTTGATAAACTGTTCCTTTACTTAAAAATAAAAAAGGAGGGACATTTTTGTTTTTCAGAAAACACATTTTCAGGATGTTCTCAGAAAAACATGTATGGGTCTGATGTTGTTTAAAGGAACTGAAGCCTAGAATGAAAGATTTATGTGTGATTTGGTATTTCCTTGGGAGTGATGTGTGAAACCAAAGGACTTTTTTGGTCGTTTTTCTTGTTTTTTAAGCTGGAGCAGGTCTGGACGCCTTCTCTGTAACAGTAGACCGCCCTCGTACCCTCTCTCCTTGGGATGAGCCAACTGAACCCCAGAGGTGAGGCGGCCTGTCCAGCCAGGGTGCTAGGCAGAGATGGAGGGGAGCCCCGCCCGGGGATCCCCGCTGCCCACCACACCTGCCTGCCGTGTCCAGTTGCTCTCCGAGGACTCTGTCCCATTAGGAAGGCAGACCGCCTCTTTTTTTCATTAACAGCCCTGAGAATTCACGGAGAACAGTCTCGGTGGAAATCTTTCTGAAAACAGTAACCCTGCGATGCTTACTCGGTACTTGTTGTGTGAATGAAAATGTCAACTCACGCGTGGCTACGGTGCTGTGCCACGGTGATTACAAGGGGCCTGCTTTCCACATGTACGTGGCTCGGTCAGCCACGGCAGGTGTCTGGTGGCTGTCACCGATTCCTGCGCACAGTGTGTCTGCAGTATGCCCTGGGCATCAGATAATTTTCTGTGCAGAAATCTTCTTTACGAAATACTTGTCCAGGTCCCCAGACCTGACCTTTCAGTATCTCTGTTCTCTTTGTGACGGACTTTGCCTTTCCATACGAAGGCATTGTCCATGACATTTTTAGGATTCAGGAAGCTGCCTTCTTCACGCGGGTCCACCCGTAAGGTCGCAAGGAGAAAACGGCCGCCTTTTCACGCTGTTCTCACAGGTTCCTGTTCAGTGGGATCTCCTGTTCGGTGGCCTCTCTCGGCATTTCAAAGCCGAGTTCACGGTGGTTGGGTTTCCTCATATTTTCTCCATGACTTACTGCTGGCAGCCCTCTCAACCTTTGCAAACACAACAATGGCATCCTGTTTGCAGCTCAGCCCGCAGTTTGTTTAGTTATTATTTTGGGCACAGTTAGCCACTGTCTTGCTTTGCGTGAAAATTCCCCTTTCATTTACATGTCAAGATTTAAGTACCATTTAGACTCTTATGTAAAGCAGTCGCTATTGCTTTCCTGCATTGCACTCCAAAAATATCTCATTTGAAATCCCCCCTCCCTTTTCTCTAGAACAAATTCTCCAAAAAAAAAAGAAAGAAAAGAAAGAAAGAAAAATTAAAAATGACAAACAGGCTAGCAGGGTCCCTGGGAGCTTGAATTCCCACCGTCTCCAAAGCTCTGCCTCCCGAGATAGACAGGGGGGATGTGGAGGTTGCGTCCGTCTGTAGGTCTGTCCACACACAGGTCCATCCACCTCGGAGACCCGGGCGGCTTCCCTCCCCTCCGTCCCAGCTGCTCGTAACGTGCACACTTCACTTCCATTCTGTCTCGCGCCCTCCTCGTCTTTCTCTCTCTCGCCCCTTGGCTCCGAAGTTAAAACCCACCCCATCTTCCTTGGAGTCGTTTGCCCTTTCTCATCGGCAGTGAGTGAGTTGGTGGGCGCTGACGTGCACTTATTTTAACTTGATCTTGAATGACCGCTGGAGAATGAGTGAACACAACTATCCGTCTTGAGGCTGGGGTACACACAGCCTCCCGGACATTGTACCACAATCTTGCACTCACTCTGAAAACGAGGGAACTGGGGCGGTGCGAGGCGTTTCGGTGGTGCTTGGCCTTGGTGCGTGTCAGAGTCACCTGGGCGTTTCACAGCCGCAGCGGCCGGTGCCCCGCACTCGGAGTGCTGACTCGCTCGGGGTCACCTGGAGTCTGCGCGCTGGTTACTTCGTCACTGGTCTTTCTGTGGCGTCCACGTGGGAGAAGGGGCCCGGGTTGAGGAAACTGCCCAAGACCGTGGAGGGTCAGTGTGAGCATTTTGAGGTCGGATGCTCCCTCTCGTTGGTTCTGAAGCACCGCAAGGGAGTGAAGGGAGGCACTAGTTAGATCGCTCACTCACGTTAGCTCGGGTCTACAGCTCAGGGTGTCTTTTTCAAAGCCACCGTATGTCTGCCCTTGAATTTGGTTACCTTAAGCAGCACACCCGGTCCAGGTTCTTAACTTCCACGGAGAAACTGAGAGCTAATTTCTAAACCTCATGTGTCCACCACGAAGAAATCTTCTTGCGTTAAATTTAGGTAATAAAGGTGAATGATGCAGGCTGATGATGATTGCTCTATGAAGAGTACATTTTGTGTAATATTTATCACCCCAGGCAACTTTTACAGTAGCGTGCTTTTTTTTTTTGGCTTAACTAAAAGATCGCTTACTACCCTTAGAGAAACGGTTTCTTGTTCACATTCTTAAATGTCTATTGAGTGTTACTGCACGCTACGCATGATGCTTGTTACCATGGATACAACTCCGGAAAACACAGAGATCTCTGCTTTTATGGATCATGCATTTCAGAGTCGAATGTGTTCAGACCTGGAAACTTAAGTTTTAGGAGGTTTTCCACGAGAGGAAAAACTCAGATGACCTCATCGGAGTAGGGTAATCTCAGCAGAGAGGGAGTTTTTGAAACGCTTGTTTCACTTACTCAGCCAACACCTGCTCTGTGGGGCGGGGGAGAGGTGCAGACTGGGGGCAGACGCAGACTCTCACGGCGTCTGGTGGAGAGAAGCGGACCCACACAGTGAGAGAGTGGTGCGTCCCAGGGGAGAGAGAGACACGTTGGGTGCGTTTCTGGAAGCAGCCCACTCCCGGGTCCGGGACGAGGAGGAAGGTGGCGGGTGGGGGGTGCGGCAGAAAACCGGTGGGGTGTGTCCCGTGCCTGCCAGGATGAGGCCGACACCCTGCCCAAGCACAGCCACACTCCCTGCAGGGCCTTCGCTTAGAAACGTGTCTCTCCTGCCGAGTAACTTACACGTAAGAGCAGAGCATCTTCGCATTCTTTGGATGCTATTTGACAGACAGTCTTTGATCAGTTCCACAGAACTGATCTTTTTTCTGCATCGTAAATCACCTGCCCACCTCCTCGTCCCATCCCACCCCTTAGATGTATATGTGTACACACACACTCGTACACACACTCACTCGTACACACACTCACTCATGCACACACTCATGCACATGCTCATTCGTGCACACACTCACTCTGCTCTCTCACCCCTCTTTTCTCCTCTTACTGACACTCACACCGCCAGGGTGGCTTTTGATTTGAAAAACAGCGATATTATGGCCCTTCCTACTGTCTTGTTGCCTCCAGTTCAAACTTGACTCCCCTGGATTAAGTAAGGGAACTTTTTTATGACACTTAGTGACAGGAGATCAGGGAAAACCAGAATAATTCTCCCGGGAGCACTTTCCTGAGTCTTCGTCCCAGGCCCATCACTGCATTTACTACTTAAATAGGACGTGAAGGGGAGAAACTGCAGGTGAATAATCAGAGCCACCCACCCTCTGGCCCCCATTCAGATCGTCCTGTCATAACAAAACCCAGCAGAATAAGCCTGCAATTACATGCTCTCTAGGTTTATCATTAGCCTGAAGACTCATCGATTCCACAGTAATGAATCCATTTCAAGAACTAGTAGCTGTATAGCCATGGCTTCCAACCCTTTTATGTACACTTGAAATGTTCACTTAAAAAACCACAGTTCAAGCGTGTTTTAACACGTGGTGATTAATTAACACGATTAGAGCCAATACCCAGGCATGCATTTTGTCTTTTTTTAAGACGCAGCAATTTATGATGAGACGTGACACCAGGAAATTAAAATCCAGGGGTCCAGGCATTATCTCCGCACTTCACACAGGGCTCTGACTTGAATTGTGTGTTTTTAAGCAAAAGCTCCCGCTTAATTGAACTTCCTGATCGTTTTTGTATTCAGAATGAAGTCTGCCAGTAAAAACATATTGAAAATATTAAACATGCAGTATTAGATAAGATTGCCCCCAGAAAAAAAAAAAAGGCAAAGGAAAATAAATCCTCCAAAGAAAACATTAGCTGTGTTTAAATAGTATCGGAGCGCCCCTTGCTGGCTACTTTGTGTACTACTCAGTTCTGTCTGTATTTCTTGGCTTTTTAGGCAAATTTGGTTGACTTCTTCTCTTTGTGGGGTGTGTATTATTTCTAGATTTTGCATTTTAACATATATACCCTCTGGTCAGTGTGCCTAAATGGGTAAATTTTGGGGGGGAGGTTGCATATGGTGTCCAGGCAAGTTTGATACACTTACAGTTTCTTGTGGATTTCCCATGTGGTCAGATTTTCCTTCATTCCCGTGTGCCCTGTGAGCTGCTCACTTCTCCCTGCAGGGTCGCTCCGCCCTTCTTCTTCCTTTGCGGGTCTCGCCTGTGCTTTCTAAATAACTGGCCTCACTTCCTGTGGGGTTTGGCCTGACTTCGCAGGCCTTGGTGGCAGCCCTTTGGGGACGTGCCTTTGGATCTTTTTCCCCGTGGCTTTCCTGGGTGCCCGGAGGCGGAGGCCCAGGCCCCAGGCTGACTGCCCCCCAGGGTTCCAGAAGAAACCACGTGCTTTAGAGCACCCCCCTCCCCCATGAACTCCCAGTCCAGGGCGTGTCCAGCCGTGTCCACGTTCAGTCTCCCGTCGAGCGTCGGAATGCTGATTCACGTGGCCTAGAGCTGGTTTCTAAAGGAAGCGGAGACATGGACACGCAGCGCAGGTCATTCCTCACAGCGGTTTGGCCCGGAGGGGCGAGCTGGGATTAAAACGGCACAGCTGGGTGAGCACGGAGGACGTGGTTTTATGGAGTTGTCGCAAGTTTTTTTTTATTTGAAGTCATATATTTGTAAGCCATATTTAACCTAAAAATACTAGTAAGTCAAAATAGCTCTTCAAGTGGCCCATAGGAAATGTTTGTCGAAGTAGAAGAAAAGTTCCACAACCTTCTTATTCTGCAGGATCTACGTGGTGGTGGAGGAGCTTTCTCGCACTGCACCGTGCCAGCGCAGCCCTCTGCCTCCTCTTGATTTTTAAAATTGGGGTTCTCTGCCCAAAATTTTCTGAAGGGGTCGCCTCCCCACCTCCACACACACACACACACACACACACACACAGGAGCCACACACAGCTCTCACCAGCGCTTTGCCGCCTCCTGTGTGGGAGGAAAGCTTTTGGTCTTAACAGGATAAAAAGTCTCAAGGGAGGAAGAAACTCCAGTTTAAATCTGCCCCCTGGGCTTCGTGTCATAATAAAAGCTGATCAGAAACACTCGTTACAATCACTCTGCTCTGTGTAGGATTTTTTTTTTCACGCTCTTGACTAGACTTTAAAAGCTGTCCCTCTGAGGTCCAGCGCGTCCCCTCCTCCTGCAACCGGAGGCGCACGTCCTTTCAGAGGGAGCGCGGCCGGTAGCGGCTATTCTTGGAGGTTGTAATTTTAAGGGCCTGAAGCCAAGGACAGTCTCCTCAAATGCCTCTCATCTTGCCAAGTTCTCCAAAAGGAGTCTCTGGTCCTCTCTGGAGAGCTGACGTTCTGGCTACGCTGCCGGTGACGTGGCGGAAGGCAGTTTTCCCACTCCGCAGGCAGCCGTGTAACCCTGTGGATCAGCAGTTCTTAGCCTAAGCTTCCGAAAACTTGCAGCCAACAGACATTAACCTGTGCCTATGTTACACAGGTAAAGCCGCTCCAGGGACTTCTCACTGGAAGCAGATTGTCTGAGTTGAATGAATAGACCGTGACACCTCGGGCATAGACGAAAAGTTAGAATGAATGCATTGCAGAAAGGGGAGAGGAAGGACCCTGTCCCAAGAGGTGGCCTGGGATGGTTGCAAGGATGATGCAAACTTGTCCTGGATTCAGTTTATTGTCACCAAAAACACAGCTTGTGCTAGTCCACACAACCCAGTATGATTATAACATGCAGGCTTCTTTGGAATGTTTGAGTCACGCTTTCATGCGAGGTCACACTTCCCCGTGTTTCGGTGCGGGGTCCGTGGGTGATTGGGGATGAAGGGAGAAACCCTCGGTTTCATCTGAACCTGAGTAGTGTTATGGCAGCCTCAGCCGGGCACTCCGTAAAGGCCTTTCCCGCTCTCTGTTGCAGTGTTTATGAGACCTCAGAGGAATTTGGAGTCTATAGACCCACAGTTTACAATTCGGAGGAAGATGGAGCAAATGCGAGAAGAAAAGGAACTGGTGGAACAACTCCGTGAGGTACCCAGGAAATGTTACATCCCTGAATGAAAATGTCCAGGACCGAAGCAGCATTCTGTGGGGTTGGCTCTGGACAGCCCGGTGGTTGGGGGGCCATCAGCACTGCCCCCCCCCACCCCCCGCCCCGCTGCACTTTTCCCTCGCCCACAGCAGGCCAAAATCTGAGGGCAACTTTTGACTCTCCAAAAAAAAAATGTAGCTACTTACAGCTTGTTGGCCAGAAAGAAGCATTGCGGATAACATCAACAGTTGATTAACATGCATTTAGTCTGTTAGGTGTGTTATGTGCTGTGTTCTCACTACAAACTAAAGAAAATACACTTACAGAACTGTATGTATTTACCAGGAAAAAAAAACACATGTACAAGGGGGTCCATGCCATTCAAAGCTGTGCTGGCCAAGGGTCGACTCTATTTTTACAAACTAGGCTTTGAGGCACAGCAGCTACACTGGGTTTCCAATCCAGCCAGGTTGCCTACTCACCGTTTGATAATGGACAGGTCACTGCACATTCCTGAGTGCCAGTTTGTTCAAGTATTTAAAACAAAAAAAACCTAGTTCCAATCTCCCTCAGTGTGGTTTTGTGAGTAATACATGAGATAATGTAAGTAGAACTACTTAATGCATATATGTGTGGGTGTGTGTGTATGTATAAAGCTAGCATTATTTCAATTCAGGCACACTTATAATAGCGCACCATTATTCATTTACTTAATAACAGTGTTCCATTCAAAGATGGTTATATTTATGCCAGACTGGCGGGAACTTTTTAATCAGTCACTTACCAAACTATTTGAGTTCCCATCGAAAATGAAATTTCTTGCTTGGATGACACTGAGGATTTTAAGCTCCATCATGACAGGGACCGTGGCTACTGTTGGACCACTTTTTTGCCTAAAAACACAGGGAGGGGAAAGAACAGTTTGTCCTCATTTTTAAATCTGCCCCTCGCTGCCTTGGGTCGGGCAGTGAATTTTACCCTGTAATCCAGTGCGAACCCTCCAGTATTTTGTACGGACGGGATGCCGGCCACTCTCATGGTGTTGGAGTAGCACCATGGTGTTGGAGCTGTGTACCAAATTCTCCTTTCTTCATTTTCCCCAAATTACAAAAGAAAAACTCTGACCCCTTGGCCTCCAATTTGAATACACAATTAATTTATAAGGTGTAAGAGGACATTGTGAGTCATGTACCTGTTCACCTTTGTGGATTTTATTAATTCGGGGAAAAACGCTACATTCTTTTAGAAATCCTGGGTGGCTACCTTTTTCCTTTTTTAAAATACATTTCTAATGGAAAATAAACCAGGCAATAGTCCTGATTGGAGGAAAAGAGAAGATAGAGGAATGAAGTAGGAAGATGAATCATTTTTTATCCCGCCGCTCAGAGACAGCCACTGCCAACGTTTTGGCTTCCCCAGCCTTCCCGCCCCATTTCAGCTGCTTTCGAATAGCCAGCCTCTCGAACACAGTCACGCGCGGCTGCGCAGTGGGGACGCGTTCTGGGACTCCAGCCGCCAGGCGATTCCACTGTTGCGTGCGCACGTGACGGAGGCGGTTCCACTGTTGCGTGCGCACGTGACGGAGGCGATTCCACTATTGTGTGCGCATGTGATGGAGGCGGTTCCACTGTTGCGTGCGCACGTGGCGGAGGCCGTTCCTATGCTGCATGTGCACGTGACGGGGCGGTTCCACTGTTGCGTGCGCACATGACGGAGGCGGTTCCATTGTTGCTAGTGCACGTGATGGAGGCGGTTCCATGGTTGCGTGTGTACACGACAGAGGCGGTTCCAACGTGGTGTGCGCACGTGACGGAGGTGAAGGTTCCACTGTTGCGTGCGCACGTGACGGAGGCGAAGGTTCCACTGTTGCTAGTGCACGTGATGGAGGCGGTTCCATGGTTGCGTGCACACGTCTTGGAGCGCACTCACACAAGCCTAGCTGGTACAGTCCTCCGCAGCCCGGGCAGGACGGTGTGCGGGGCCCCTTGTCGAAAACAGCATCCTTCTGACCCCCCACAGAGCATCGAGATGAGACTCAAGGTCAGCCTGCACGAGGACCTGGGGGCCGCGCTCCTGGACGGCGTCGTCCTCTGCCACCTGGTCAACCACATCCGCCCGCGATCCGTCGCCAGCATCCACGTGCCCTCCCCAGCGGTGGTAAGTGACACCGCGTAAACTAATGTTCCCGTGAAACCGACTCTTGGGGACGGGATTGCTAGCTGAAAAGGCCAGTGGGCTCCCCAAGATCCCCTCTGCTGGGCGGGCCCCCAAACACTCGGAGAGCAGAAAGGAAAGGACCTGAAGGTGTTGCATAAATGTCACTCACACGCAAGGGGAAGATAATGAAGCACAAACTTTATTACCCGGGGAGGCTCAGAGGAGAATCCCAAATTCTGAGCCCAACCCAGGCTCATCGCAGTTCCTTTAAATACTTGTTACAGAGCAAAGAAGGGAGAGGGTCTTTCTGCTAAAGCAAGGGAGTATACAGGGGCAGAAGCGGAATGAGGATCAGCATTTCGGCCTTGAGATAGCGTTACCTAGCAACTCTATTAGTCTGCTCCTTACCTAAAAATAACTTTTACTCAGCTTTTGTCCCGACAAAACTTGCAGGTGTTACAAGGAGTAGAAAGCCCCTTTGTGAGACTTTCTACTTTATTTTCCTGCCACAAAGGAAGCAACGTTTTCACTGTGAAAAGGGAGGCTATTTAAATATGTAAATGCAAGAAAGGAATTTATGTCATACACAAGGCAAATCCTATGTAGGAGATCCCTGGTTGGGTTAACTTTAAAACTTCGGGGGCACGAAGACTCATTTCTCGCAAAGGGCTATTCACACGGTGAGAAGGCTGTGGGAAAGCCTATTTGTTTTTTGGTTGGTAGCTTTTCTTCCAAACAGGATCTCTTTCCTTGGTTAATTATGGGGGGTTTTATTGGAAAGCTCCGAAAAAGTGTGGGTTCTGTGTAAAAGGGCATTAATAACCCGGAGGTTGATTAGCCAGTGGTTCAGCCAGCGACTCCCTGGGTCATTCCCGGGCTCAGAGGTGCATTGCTGGCCCGGGGGGCATGGGGAGTGTGAGGGTGAGTGGGACCCCTTGGTGTCCTACACACCCTGTCCCCGCTGTAGGGGACATTGAGCTGGCCTGTGGCCCCTCCCCCTGTACGTCACCATTCGGAAGAGGGTTAGGAAGTGGCTTGTATGGTCAGGCGGCTGCGGGTGGGGGAGTCAGGGGTGAACTTGTCTTTGACGTCTATGCAGGGTTCAGACAAACAGAGAAAAGACAAGAATTTCTAGTCTAGTGCGTGTCTTCGGGAGTTATTGAACCACTCTTCACCTCGCTCTGCTTCTCCTTACCCTGGTTCTGTTCTTGTGAGGATGAAATAAGGCCACCCAGAGGATGGGTGCAGGAAGGCAACCGTTCTTATCAGCGGTGCTTACAGAGCGGAGTTGCACCGTTCAGAGCCCGGATCTCAAGGCACCATGCTCCTGATTGGACGGGATGGGAAATGCGAGGGGCCGGCCTGGTGGCCTGCCCGCCCCTCCTCTGCCTCCAGGGCGCCCCCACCTGGCGGTGTTGGTCCTAATTTCTTTTTTTTCTCCCCTGACCTGATGATCCCATTTCAGCGGCCAGCTTCCCTTTTATACTAAGGAACACGTTTTTCCTTTGGAAAGTTTGACCGCTTTTTGCTTTAGGAAACTTAAAGGGAGGAAGATCAGCTTGTCTTCTCCTTCCAGTCCACCTCTCGCTGCCTCCCTCAGGTCCGGCCGGGCATTTGTCCTCTAACCCCGTGCAGCTCCCTGGCGTGTTTTACAGGTGGGATGCAGACTGCTGTACCGGCGTCTGAGCTGTGTGCCGAAATCTCGTGCGATAATGTTCCCCAAATTATAAGGAAGAAGCTACGAATCCCCAGCTTCCAATTTAAATGCACGGTTATTTTATAAGGTGTAAGAGGACGCTATGAATCATGTATCTGTATAGATGTGTATATTTTATTTATTCTTCAGGAAAAATGCTACATTTTGTTTGAAGTCCTTTGGTTTTCACCTTTTTTCTTCTTTAAGTAAATTTTTATATGAAAATATAATGAGAAATAATGCCTTATTGGGCAGAAAATACAGAAATCAGAAAGGAAAAAAAATCATTCCTTATCCCACTGCCCGAAGACAATCACTGTTCGTTAACATTTCAGTTACTACACCATCGGCATTCTGTCTGTGTTTAAGTTGGTTTTCAATTGTGAGCATCTCGTATCTATTAATTAGGAGTTTGTAAAATGTGTTATTAAAACCTAAGTATTTTCCCATGTCACTAAAATTCTTCCGAAATACCCGTGTTTAGTGTAACATAATGCAGTAACACATGTTAGAATGTAACACATTGTAGAAATGCAGGCTGTCGCTAAACGTCCACTTGCCGAAAATTCTTCGGCAAGCACCCTGAAGCCTCTTTGACTAGTCCAGGCCCCTGGTGGCCTGGTGGGTGTCGCCTCTGCTCCCTGGTCTCCTTGGCACTTGGGTTCTTGTCTTTCCCCTCCTAGTAACAGCTCCCCCCACCCCACTGCCAGATATGACCGATGCCACGCTATACTTGACTTTTCTTGAACTTGTCAGCATTTCAAACTGGACCCGAGCTGAGTGACCATGAGCTTGGTGTCTCTCGGTGTCACAGGTGCGTCTCAGCACCAGGTGAAGACCCTGAGGCGTGGTGACCGCTTGAGAAGAGCGGACGGGGGCGCCTTTGTACCCGGGCAACTGCCAGCATTAAGCTTGCTCATCATTCATTCACGAGACCGGTGGTGTCCTTTTACCGCGCCACGCTGAGGGACGCAGTGCGCAGTAGAGTCGCTGTCACTTAGTCGGTGTGCGAAGAGTCCCTTAAAGTGGGCTTCCTCGGTCGTGGACAGTTTGGTGACTAACCACGGGGCTCTCCCGGTTGCTGTGACGCGTGTAATCGCTGATTCTTTGAACTCCTGTGTTTGCGGCAAGCACTCCTCTAAGGGGAAGTAGGCAGCGACTTAGTGTGGGCCCTCCCTCGCGTTCCCAGGGTGGGAAGTGGTCTTCATGGAGCAGGAAACCCACTTGCACGGACCCTGCTGGGCTGACCTCAGTATTTGGGGTGGTGTTGAGCATCTTCGGGGTTTTATAGAGTGGATACAAACGTATGCATACAATGTCTGGAGAAATATAGCCCAGAATAATACTAACTTTTACCTCTAGGTGGATATTTCTGGAGGGATAAGTTTTTATGTGCTTGTATATTTTTTCTTCAGTAAAACGTCTATTGCTTGCACCATTTAGAAAGTTTAAATTTTAATGTATTATTAAAATGATGTTTTTAGTAATTCATTATTTCTGCATTACAGCCAAAGCTCAGCATGGCCAAATGCAGAAGAAACGTGGAAAACTTTTTGGAAGCATGCCGAAAACTAGGAGTGCCAGAGGTAACGTCAGACTTCTTCAAATAGCCATGTTCAGTGAAGATTTTATTTAACGTGTGTCTGCACCCTACTGAATAGGTGTACAACTTTGTACATCCTCTTTCACCTCAGTCTTTCTAAAGGAATAATATTAAATAAGTCGTATAAAATTTTAGTTTAAATTGCTCTATTGCAATGAAATAAAAAAAAGTGTCTTAAAGCGGTATGGTCAGTTCTAAGGAAAAGGGGAATATAATTTCTTTAAGGTTTTGGAATAAGCGTGTAATTCCAAACCTGACAAAAGAAAACATTTACTGAGCTGCATTTTCCCCTCCAAGAGCTGAGGGTGCCCCGGCCTCAGGGAGCCTGCAGCCAGCCCTGTGGAATAGAATCTCAGAACGGATGGCTTTCCTCATTAAAGCTCTTACGCGAGGCACAGCTGTAGTTGACACCTGATTAGTTGGTTTTCATTTCCTGTAGTTGCATATTGGGTACAAGGATCAAGCTAATCCGCATTAAAAACATGAATGGTATTATTATTAATCATTATCGTTAATAATAATAATGCGTGTGTGTTGCTTTGTGGTTTTGTTAACTGTTTGCATGTACATTTCCACCTTCAGGCTGCTGTAGCCTGGTGGGCAGGCCCCCACAGCCCACCCCAGTCTGGTCCGCCCCCCCTCTTCCCTGTAGGCAAGGCCCCAGCCTTTGCTGTTAGTAACAATAAGGTGGTTTCTCAGGGAGACAGAAGGCAATCCCCTCTGATTTGGGGGTACGTTGAGGAGTTTTTAATCATTGTGATAAACAGAAATGGACAGAAATTCTATTTCTTGTCATTTCTTCTGTCTTTTCTAATGTTCCAGGGATAAGGTAACTAGAGATTTTCATGAGATTTTGGGTGTGGGAAGAAATTACACTTTACTCTGTGGTAGGAGTGAGTTACTGCCATTGAGAAAGGCTCGTCTGCCTGCCTCCCCGCCTCCGTCCTTCCCCCCCGCCTCTCCTCCCCCCTTTCTTCCTCCTCTTCCCCCTTCCTCATCTCCCTCATTTTTAGTCTGGTGGTGGGTTAGTAATGGGCTTATCTTACTTGAGGAAAATAATTATTAAAATATTAAATCATTAATCAGATGTTATAGCAATAAAAGGAAGCTTACAAATTATTTTCTAAAAAGAGTATAGTCATATATGGACTAAATGTCTCTGACCAATTCAGATGTCTTTCAACAATGCTAATCTGTGTATCTGTATAGTGTATGCATATTTTAACGTCTCATATACATTCCTGGCTTCAAATACTTGTGACATTCTTATACACATGGCTTTGAAATAATTTCCTTCTGTCACGGGCTAATAAGATTTCCCACATATGAATTCACACTGGGGTGCCAAGTCAGATGGCGAATCATTCACGTCTGTGCTGGAAAGCACCGTGAGTTACGACTGAGCCCCTGGTGACATTTTTAAATTCATTGACTATTTTTTGGCTCGTGGCAATATACACTGAAATGGAAATGTACTTCATCATGCATTGTGAGTGAAGACTGGTAATTTTGATTTCCTTTTAAGGTGGGCCAATGGAAATTACAAAAGTGCAGAGAAAAACTTATTACAATTTTCGAACGATGCCTCTAGCACTAACGGGCATCCCGTAATTCCCGAGAAGAATTACAAGGAGTAAATGGCTGTGTGCCAGTATCCCACTGAGGCTGCTTTTGACATTGCTTTTAAGATTTGAGGTGATTTTTCAGTTTTCTTTGTGTATATGTGTGTGTATATGTGTCCATGTACTTACATAGTATTGCTGATGCGTAGTCCAGGTGCATTTACAGGTGACTAGAGTCACGTTAAACTCATTGCCACCAGAAAAAAGTTCTGTTGGTTAGTTTTAGTTAGCAGCGGAACTTTTTTAACAAGATACGTTAAAAAAAGGAAGGAATATTCTAGTGGAAAACTAGAAATTACTGACTGGGGGGCAGTGGGCAAAACTTCCTGCTTTCCTGTCTCCCAGAGTGGAGGAGGAGGAAGTTACTGGAAATAAGGAAATGTTCCCACTAGGAGTGTGATACGGAGCTGGGGGAGGGGGAATGACGCTCTCCCTCTCAGGTAGTTGCATTTCTCTCTATAGTTAAGAGGGTTGGCATTCTGAGTGTATACATGTGACATGCTACAATCGGTCATTTACACCTAAAATACAGTCATAGCACCAGGCTAGCCAAAGAGATTCTCCACCTGCAGGCATGTTAAAGACTGATGCCAATGGAACAGAACTGAGAGCCCAGAAATAAACTCACATGTGTATTAAAATTGTTTAATTTTCGACAAAGGAATGAAAACTACACAATGGGGGAAAAAGCCTCTTCAATAAACGGTGCTGGGAAAATTGGAAAGCCGCGTGCAAAGAACAAAGCTACATTACTGTTTGTCTCCATGTGCAAAAATTAACTTGAAATAGATCAAAGACTTAAGTCTAAGACCTGAAACAACAAATCACATAGAAGAAAACATAGGTACTAAATGTATGGACCTTGGTCTCAGAGAGGATTTTATGAATTTGGCCTCAAAAGCAAGGCAAGTAAAGGCAAAAATAAATGAATGGGACTAGATCAATCTAAAAAGCTTCTGCACAGGGAAAAAAAAGCCAACAAAACAAAAGCAACCAACCAAAGGGAAGAAGATACTTGCAAACAACAGCTCCCACAAGGGGTTAATGTAAAAAATATACGTAAAGATCACGTACAACTCAACACCAAATGAACGATCCAATGAAGAAAATGGGCAGAGAACCTGAACAGACAATTCTCCAAAGAAGACATACAAATGGCCAACAGATACGTGAAAATAAGGGAAATGCGCATCAGAACTACACGGAGACACCACCTCGTGCCTGTCAGAATGGCTGTCATCAACGAGACAATGGGTGGCAGGTGTGGGAGAGGCTGTGGGGGCGGGGGAAGGGAGCCTCCTCTTCTGCGGTGGGAACCCAGACTGGCGCAGCCACTGCGGGAACCGGGGCGGAGGTGCCTCAAACAGTTAAGAACAAAGTTACCCTAGGACCCAGCAAACCCCTCTTCTGGGCATCTACCCGAAACACTGGAAAACGTTCATTTGCAAAGACACATGCACCCCTGTGTTCATTGCGGCTTTGTTCACGGGGGCCGAGACGTGGAGGCGACCCCAGTGTCCCCTGGTGCACATGCAGTCGACGCCGCTCAGCCGTTAGAGAAGGTGAAATGCCGCCGTTGGTGACAGCGTGGGTGGACCTCGAGCCTATCTTGCTGAGCGAAATAAGTCAGAGAAAGCTAAGAAGCATACGATTTCACTCATGTGTGGGATAGGAAACTGAAAGCAAAAAGTGAACAAACAAGAAAGACAACCCGCAGACACACAGAACCGTGTGGTGGTGACCGGAGGGAGGGGGGTGGGGTGAAGGGTAAGTGGGGTCAGATGTCTGGTGGGGGGGGAGGGTCTGACTTTGGGTGGTGGGCACACCGTGCACTGTGTTCCGAGTCCCACGGTGCGGGCGTCCTGGTGGTTTGCAGGTGGGGGAGTGCAGGAAGGTAACGGAACTCCAGGCCTCTGCTCTTGGCGACGCAGGGGGGAGGCTGGACCTACACCCTTGAGTCTCAGCCCAGGGGCAGGGGTGGCGAGGTCGGAGCCGTGGACGCTGCAGACCGAAGCTGGGGGCAGGTTCCGGGGAGGTCCGGTGAGAGTGGCCGCAGGCCTGTTCCATCCACCGTGAGGGGTTCGGAGTGAGGCGGTGGATTGCTGGTGAGGATGCCGGGAGAGCTCACTGAAAACGGACCGGAGACCGCACTGATAGGGTCTCTCTTTCAGCACGGGGGTCACCGACTCCGCAGGGTTACTGCAGCCGGTCCCTTCCCTTCCCGCTGCGCATTCCCTGGGTTGGGGGTTTTTGTTTTCTGTTGGGGGCCAGTCCCCCCATAAAGGGACGCAGATGGAGTGAGCCTCACCGGAAGGAAGAGTGAGGGCTGCGTACCTATCTGTGAGCAGGGGGAGGGGAGCGCGAGGTTGGGGTGCCGTGGCCGCGCCTGTGCTGTGGGCTGGCGACCTCGGAGCAGTTAGCCGTTGACGGAGAACTAGCTAACTCGGAGCAGTTAAACATGGACAGAACTAGCTAACTAGGAGTAGTTGACCATTGGCTGAGAACTAGTTAACCTGGAGCAGTTAAGCATTAACTGAGGACTATCCAATTAGGAGCAGTTAAGCATTAACTGAGGACTAGCTAACTAGGAGCAGTTAACCGTTGACTGAGAAGTGGCTAACTCGGAGCAGTTGACCGTTGACTGAGAACTGGGGTGCCCTGCCCGCCTGCCGAACGGGCACACGGGGCACTGCAGAGGCAGCCGACTCGGGCTCTCTGGTGGGGCTGCTGGGGGCGGGCCATACGAGTTCCAGAGGTGTGGGGCGGGGGGTATTGAAACGTGCGCTGGACGTAGAAGGATTTGCCTTTGACCTGGAAACACCACGTTTGTGGAAATCACGTTTTATTTCGTGGATGCCTTTTGTCTCCTGTCTGCTTTGCTCGGATTTCACTGGCTAGGCACAACGCTGCGACAGAAAATGTGTGTTGCAGTAGGACACTTAGCGCCCTCTCCGTCTGTTCATCTTCGACGAGCATCTTTGTCCCAGTGGAATCCAGTCTGTGTGTAGATGTTTTAATGCTCGGGAAAACAATAGTGGTAGCTTGGTGCTTCCACATCTACTGGGAAGAGACACAGTCTCGGTAGATAGAACGTGATTTATTGTCTTAAAAAATCTTTTGTTGCTACCTTCATAAATTAAAATAAGATGAGAATGTCTTTAGTGCCCTTCAGCCCCCGTCATGTTGTAGTATCCCTCCTAACCTGAGGCCTCAGAAGATACAAGCAAGACAAACATCTCTACCAGTTGCTCTGTGATTTATATCTGCTTAGTAGTGAAGGTGAAACACAGGGCAATATTGTATCAAAATATGTCATGAAATACATATTATCTGTATTTTAAATGCTTTGCCTAATTTACAAATAAAGCTGCATGTATGAAATATATCACCGATACCTTCCATCCTTGATTAGTTTGGACAAAAACCACAACTTCCTTCATACTGACATAGCAACTATGGTCAGTGTGAATTTTAAGCTGTTGCTGTGTCTGGCTCAGGAAGTCAGACTGTCATGCATCTGTTTGCTTCTCAGCGGTAGTGGGCATCTGAAGGTGGAATCGACAGACCCAGCTTCTTGTTTTTGCATTTTTAATTCATAAAATAAGAGCTCTGCCTCCTTGCATGGTGACTCTAAAGTAGACAAAACCTGCGTGGAGATCTGAGCCCGCATGCCCCCCCCCAAGTTTACATATATATATATATATATATATATATATATATATATATATATATATATATATATATGTTTTTGTTAGGAAGCTGAAGACCTAAATGTCCCACGTGAAAAAAACTGATTTGGTGCCACCAGTGGGCACACGGCACCCCTTGAATATTGAAACTGCTGAATGCCAGAATGATGTGTAAATTGCAGAACATTCTGGTCCTTCCTAGGGAGGTTGGAGATGAAGGATCTTGGTCCTGTTCGCACAAAACGCGTCGGGCACGCTACTTGCCATTGTTACTTTGGAATGAGGTGTAAAAACCTTTGATGGCGGAACAGGTTTCACCGGCTCGCGATGAGCGGCTGCCCTCGCCCTCTGCTAGTAACCAGAAGTGTGTGCTGCTTCCCAGCTGCTCCGCACGGTTTTAACGGTGTGCACTGTCTCTCTCTGTCCTAACGGCTGCCCTGGGAATAGGCCGACCTCTGCTCTCCGGGTGACGTCCTGCGCTTGGACTTGCGCCACGTTCGAAAGACCGTTGACACCCTGCTGGCCCTCGGGGAGACACCCCCACCACCAACTCCTGCCCTCCGCGCCAGGGACCTTCTGAGCCTCTTTCTTGTCCATCTGCTCTGTGTGGCGCTGATCTATGTCACCTACCGCTGCAGCGCCCTGTCCGCGTAGCGTCCTGCGCGCCCCGCCCTCCCTCTGGCCCCGCCCCCCCCGCGCCTGCGCCTTGGCCCCGCAAGCTCCGGTCCCTGCCAGCCCTGCAGTAGCCAGCCCCGGGTGGGAGCCGGACGTTCACAAACCCGGCTTCCCAAAAGCACAAGCCCGATAGGGTGCTGCCCCCATTAGGTAGCTCACTGGAAAACGAGGACGACAGAGCGTGTTCCTACCTCACGCTTCCTCATCCCCGCGGTGCCGGGGGTCCCTCCTGTCCCGCCCGGTGGGACCCACTGCCAGGGTGGCGTGCAAGAAGCTTCCAGAGCAGGAGCATGGGGGGTATGAAAATCGTTCCTCTGCGGTGTTTTAAGTCGAATCCAGCCTAATTTGGGACTGGGCAATTGAGCTGCAGAGGGGACCCCTTGCCGCTTGCAGGGGAGACAAAAACCCAGCATTTCGGCCCAATTTGGTCCATACAAATCTTGAGTAAAAGCACAGTTGACCAAGTTGAAAAACCCCATGGGAGGACGACTGATTTGCTGGCCATTCAGTGGGATTCCTGCCTGTTTCCCCCAGTGGCACCCAGGGAGGGGTGCCGCCCACCTCTGCCCTCAGCCAGCCGGGTGCCCCACTGCTGGAGACAAAGGTGCCCGCCTGCCCGGCAGAAGGGATGCCAGGCAAGGGAGAGGCCGTCTCTGTTAGGGCGCCCCCTGGAGGATTTGCTTGCACACCGGGTCCCATCTGTCTTTGCTGCTTACTCCTTGCTGGCCTCTGCAGGCTCTTGGAACAGTGCTTTCCAGAAGAGAGGTCTATTTTTAAACACTGTAATAGGTCCTTTTGGCGTTTGCTACGCCGCATCAGCACAGCAGGTCCAGAATAGGAGGGATCGGACTGTGTGTGTTTTCAAATAAAGCCGTGAATCACGGAGCATTCTTGGTCCCGGGGCCTGAGCTGTGGTGGCAGGGGCTAATAATAAGATTGCTCTTATTTGGAAGTACAATATCTCTAGCGAATTGAAATTCCTATTTAACCTTCGTTAGCAGGCTGCTTTTATTTTTAAGTGAGCTTAAAGGATTATATATTAATGACCAGTATATCTGCTGCAGGGCCGTCTGAGCAGCCTGTAATTAGAAGATAAAACCAATAGAATATTAGCTAAGCCAAGATATTCCTGGTTCTGGGGTGTCTTTTTCTAATACGAGAAGGCCCCGCCCCAAGGTTAACATAGGCTCCCCTATTTTTCAGTCTGCATCTGCTGCTGAATAGTGTTTATTAAGCGGGGGAGCTGATGGAGTTAACTCCCTCAAGATAGATTCCTAGCTTACTGAGATGCCAGGGGCCTCCCCAGATGGCTACGATAATGATGATTTTACTTTCATGAACATGACCTTGAATCCAGGAGAGTGTATTTACAAAGATTCTTTGTTGCTAGGTCAGCTGAGAGCTTCTCACAGGAGGCACTCTTCGCGTGATGATGTCTCGAGTTCACTGAGCCTATTCCTTCCGATTCTGTGTCGGTGGGTGGAATGCAGGGTTTGTGGAAGTGCCCGAGGGCGCCCGGGTCGTGTGTGAATGTGTACTGAGCTGCCCTCGGTGCTCTCTTGTTCTCTTCCGTCTGTAACGAAATAAAGTCCCTTTGTGCCACGTCTGAGGAGCCCCCGGCGCCGTAAGCTGCCTAATAAACACACTTTGGGCGGCCGTTCTGAGTGTTTCTGGGCCCGGCGGTGCACGTGGGCGGTGCACGTGGGCGGTGCACCGGTGTGCGCGCACCCAGAGCAGCGCTCCGCGCTCCCGCCCAGCCCCGCGGGGTGCTCGGGCCTCCTATCCACGATGGATCGCCGCTGGTGGTTTCTGTTTCTCCTTTTGGGGGGCGGGGGGGGGACAAGGGGGAGAAGAGGGACGCCTCGCTGAGCGGCCCCCTGGAAGGAAACGTCACCAATAAAAACCGAGTAGACCAGTCTCCCGAGAGCGGATTCAATGTTCCGTGGCGACGTGCCTTTGTTCCCGGGCTGTGTTCTGGTTTTCAGTTCGGGGCCTGACGTGTTCTTGGACACCCCTCCATTCCTCACGTCACAAGGGGGCCCGCACCCGACGTGCCACTGCTCTCGGGGTCCGTCGGCCGGTGGTACGGGAGCCGGCCGGACTCAGGGAGTTCGGCTCTTCGGGCAAACTGGGAACGGACTGTGTCGCCCCGTCCAGCCCTTCGTGTCCGTGCAGCGTGTCAAGCCGGTCCGTGGAGCTCCTCCCAGCTGTCCGTGCTCCAGCCCCCCCCCCCCCCATGCCGGTGCACTGCTGCCATCACCGTGTGCCCGGGAGGGGGCGGGGCACCTCCTTGTCACCTGAGAGGGGTCGGGAATGGAGCCGTGGGGTGTGTGCGCGCACATACTAAATCTCCCCCCTTGGATGAGAAAGAACCTTTTTTTTTCCCCATCCCCTGGCTGATGAAAAGAACCAAGTATTTATTTATGTTTTCTTTTTGAAGCAGAAAGTTCTCTTCAGTTCTTTCGCCAGGTGGTGCATCCCCTCCCAGTGCCAGGCTGTCCACGAGGTGTGATGGCTGGTTCCTCGTAGTTCCCTGTGCAGGTGGATCCGTGGTTGGGACCCAGCTTACTGTCCCCCGGGAGGGGCATTTATGACAGTCCCTCCCCAGCCCCAGCCTCCAGCTCACTCCCGGAACCCCTCCCGTGGCAGGTCTGCCCTGCCGTGTGCGGTGTCTGTGACCTCACGCTGGTCTTTTCAGGCACCTGGGGCCCCGTCAGCGTGACCTCGGGGCACCTGCGGGCTCCTGCAGGGGGGTCTGGGGGAAAGGATGGCACGAGGGAGGCACGGGCACCTTTTCCCACCTTCTGTCTGTTCTTCGTCGCCAGCGGTAAGGGCTGACTGGTGGGAGGCCCCCGGACTCGGCCCCTGGCTCAGGTGTGAGGACACCTGGACGGTGAGAAATGGCTGCTGGCTGGAGGAATGAAGGCCCGGGAGAGGCGGCGATCTTCAGGTCCTCGGTCTGCTCTGTCTCCAAGTCCTGCTAGCAGGAGGCTGAGGCCTCAGTTCCTGCCCACCCCCTCCTCCACGGAGCCCTCGGGCCGCCCAGCCGTGACCGTCAGTATGGACCCTCTGTGGACCCCCGGAGCTGCCGCTCGTCAGTGGGACCTGCCGTCTCAGGCAGGAGCCAGGGTAGGGCCCCGGAAGGCCGAGGCTGTGTGCAGTCTCGGCCCAGGGGGAGCGTCAGCACTAACAGTGGTCCAGGAACATTCGGGACGGAACACAAGGAGACACGTGGGCAAAACCCTCGTTTTCGAACTTCTGTTTGTGTTCCTCGCCCAATGGCGCTGTCAGTCCCTTGCTGTCCTCCTGACTGATTCAGTGAGCTCACGTGTTGTGTGCGGCCCTTGCAATCCGATGCAAATACTTTGTTACAGTTGGTTTTACCTTTTAATTAATGTAGGGGTTTGACACACGGGAGCTTTAAAACTTTTAAGCAATCATTCGTTTTTATCCTTTTCCTTGTGGTTTTTCTTATATTGCTTTTTTAGCTTAGAAAATGCTTCCCAATATTTTTATAAGAGAAAATACTAGATGCTCATCTATATTTCATTAGGAGAGGTGGTTACTGTTTTTAAAACGAGTCTTTAATTCATTTCAGATTGATTTTAGCATAAAGTGAAGATGGTACTTTTTCCCCAAGTAGTGCCTCGCGCTAGGAGCGTGATCAGTGGCCATTTATGGTTTCCTGCTGGACCAGATGGGACCTGGGGCATGAGAATGAGAAAGACACGCCCTGCCCCGGTGGAGCCACCGTTGGTGATGACATGCAAGCTGCAGGTGACCGCACCGGCCTGTGGTTTCAGGAAGGGACATGCCCTGTCCTCTGGCCGTGGCCCCGGAGGAAGCCTGCTGCCCCCCGGTCCCCCTGTCCCTGGGCACAGTGTCTCACTCATACCTCAGGCTGACACTTGGCCAATCGGACTCCACGGGCCAGGAGCCTGGACTCGCCTGCCCACCTGCTGTGCCGCTGACGACAAGATGATCCCTTGAGCTCTGAACAGCCAGCTGTCTTACACTGGCATGTGGCCGCTGCTTAAGGTAGTCTGAGAGGCCCTGAATTCACCGCGAGTGCGAGAAGGAGTCCGTGGTCAGGGCAGTAAGTCGGTTGAGACAGTGTAGGAAAACTGACCTTTTGAGGCAGAGCAGCAAGTTACCAGAGGTGTCGTGTCCCTGGAAGATTGACTTCAAGACCGGAAGGCCTGTATCTGTAGTCGTTTATCGAGAGTCCGACCACTAAGGCAACAGGAAGAGCTGGTTTCTCAGCGAGAGACACAGGCAGAGGAAGCGTCTGTCCAGAGACCTTGGTTTGTCCCTGTTCAGCGCTGTCTGCGCCGGCTGGGGAGGGGCGGGGCCGCGGAGAGCACCCCGTCCTCCGTGGACCAGAGGCGGCGGTGGCGGGGACTTCTTCCCCGAGCCGGGCAGATGCACGCTGGAAGGCAGCGCCCTCCTTCCCAGGGCCGAACGACACAGGTGTAAAGTTGCTTCACCGTGTTATTTTACAGACTGTGTTGTTGAGCATGCAGCGGCCTCTATGCCAGGAATGGCTTGCGTGAATCGTTTTCCTTGAGTTGCATGCGCTGGACGTTCCCCAAGAGCGACAATGCAGCGTGAGAACGTAGCAGGCCGCTTGTGTCCTTCACCGCCGTGTGAAAGAGACTCAGAGAGGCTGCTGCCCACCATGTATTTGCCGGGCTGCTCTTAGACCCCAGACACCCACCCCTCAGCACACCTGCATTCTGGAGATCACACAGAGCAAGAGGAATAGAACCCAGGCTTGTGCTCAGTAGAACGGTGTGCGGACTGTGTAAATGAGTAGTTGAGTTGCTGAAAAATGCGTGAAAGGCTACTTGCAGTTTTGCTTTACAAGAATGCAAGCCAGCCCTGGCTGGTGTGGCTCAGTGGATTGAGTGTCGGCCTGCAAACCAAAGGGTCGGCAGGTGGATTCCCAGTCAGGGCACGAGCGCGGGCCAGGTCCCCCATTAGGGGGCGCACAAGAGGCAACCACACATTGATGTTTCTCTCCCTCTCTCCCTCCCCCTCTAAAAATAAATAAATAAAATCTTTAAAAAAGAAAAAGAATACAAGCTAGTGTGACATTGATGTGTGGTTTCCAGCTGACTGTGTGTATCTCCAGTTACTTGGTGCAATGGTGTTACATCAAGATGCTCAGATCTTTTGCAGATTTTAGGATGATTGAGCACCTTTCTGGAACCACCCTTATTGGAGTAAACCATTGTTATTTCCTCTTTGTAATGGGCTGGAAGCAAGGGGCGGGGGGACCACAGTCTGTGATGACTGGGCAGACGGTGTGGCAGAGCTCCGCTTAGCCTCGGTCGGTGCCATTGGCCGTGCGGCGTGACGGCGTGCCGGGCATCTGCAAACTGACGCCTGTTCTTTCTTTTAGGATAAACTGTGCCTGCCCCATCACATCCTGGAGGAGAAGGGCCTGGTCAAAGTGGGCGTCACTGTGCAAGCGCTGCTAGACGTGGCTGTGGCGAAGGCGCTGTTCACATGAAACCAGCTCCGTCCTGGGGACCTGCTCCAGCCTCCTCCCTGACACCAGAGATCCGGAACTCTGCTCTCGGCCCCGCCCCCCGCCCCACCCCCCCGCACCCCCCGTTGCCCGAGTTCCATGTCTGTAGCTGCATTTAAGGGAGGGCCCGAGAGAAGACCTTCTGCCTTTCAGAGCTGACCTCCGACACCAGGATGCGGCAGGATTTTCCTCGGAGCCAGGGGGGCAGCTGGTCACGAAGAACTGAACAGCCTGCCGAGGCCTTTCACAGCCCCCTGCGCCCTCCCGCCTTCACCCACGGCCATTACCAGAACACCAAGCACAACTGTTCCGCGGCAGGACGCACTTGCCTCACTAAAGCCAAACTCATTGTGTATCGAACGGGGGGGAGGGGGGCTCCGTCAAGTTTTTCACCACCAAATTTTTCAAGATGTTTCTTGAGACCATTGCCTTTAAAAGAAAAAAAACAAACTATTTTCGACATACAAAATATTTATATAAATATTATTTATTAGTGAATGGTTATTCATCCTTTGGATGCAAATTGTAAATTAGGAAACTATTTTATTACTGCTTTTTTGTGGTTAAACACTTTATTTTAATATTATAAATATTGAGTTATTTTCTATCCTCTTGGGTGTGCAGCAGTTGGGGGTCTCAGTCATCATGGTTTCTGGTATATGTGACTCAGAAAAAACCCACAATTCCGCAAAACGCAGGTGCTTCTGTGTCCAGAACTGTTTTCTGGGGGAGGGGCGTTGCCCCCACTGGGGTTTATATAAATTGGTCTTATTTATATTTCTGCATTCCATCCAGGCGCCTGCGTTCCCCTGCCTTGTAGCCCCCTGACACGGCACTGACCCGAACCCAGAGAGCACCCGAAGGGATCTGTACGTAGCTGTGATGGGGAGAAGACAAAAAAAAGAAAGACATTATTAAACTTGAAGATAAAATGTGAACAATTATTTTTGGGGATTCATACTTATTTTGCTATACACGAAACATTCACATTTTAACACAAGGGAGTCCTAAGTGGTAGTAGCTTCATGTGTCTTGAAGTATCGTTTTGCACTGTAACTCGGGTCGGGAGAGAAGTCGAGCACCAAAGGCAGATCCTGAGGAAGTGGGATAGGGACGCGGAGGGGATGCTGAGTTTTTCGTGTAACCAAAAAGTTCGTGAGGGGCCGTTTCCGCTGGGAGCGAATCAGCGTTCCTCCCGTG
This sequence comes from Phyllostomus discolor, assembly GCF_004126475.2. Taxonomy (NCBI): domain Eukaryota; kingdom Metazoa; phylum Chordata; class Mammalia; order Chiroptera; family Phyllostomidae; genus Phyllostomus; species Phyllostomus discolor. Next base: position 4,139,679 of record NC_040913.2, on the reverse strand, counting down.
AGACTCCTCTGAGACCGGGATCCCGGGTCGGGAAAGGTTTCGGGACGCTCACTGGGGGTCACCCAGGTGGTGGCTTTCAGAGTAGCCCGCAAAACCCCGCAAGGCTCACGGTCTCCGGGGAGGAAAACTCGAGAATAGTTTGCCAGTAAACTGGTGAGGCGGCTGCGCGCAACCCCGAGGTGAGCTTAGCCGAAGGTTCAGCAGGTGGCGCGCGCGAGGCCGCGAGGTCTGGGAGGGAGCGAGTTCGGACGACACGGGGCTGAGGAGAGCCCGCCAAGGGAAGGCGCCCGCGTGGGTCCGAGACTCCCGCCTGCTTGCAGGCAGCTCCCTGCACGGGCCCCCCGCCCCGCAGTTGAGGGTACCCCAGTCCGCCCCCCCTTTCTCGGCCTCGTGAGCGCGGTGGCACAGCAGCCGAGGCCGCGCGCGGGGCGGGGCGAGGCGGGAGGGTGACTGATGATAGTGGTCGAGTTGGCAGCTTCAGTTCCTGTTAAATGTACTGTGCACTTTAACCTAACTTAAGATGTATGTTAATATTTCCCTGTGCTGCACAAATACCTGTTGTCCATAGCATGATGGCGCGGAGACGCGTGGGACCAAGCGCGTGTTCCGTGTAAGCGGCCTTCGCAGGGTGGCCACGGAAATGGGAATGGTGGTTGCTGCACCTGGGCGGGCATTCCGAATGCAGGGTCCTGGAATTTCTGTGGTGGTTGTTTTTACGTGTATATATGGCAACATGAAGCTCTGTAATCCTTGTGGTGCGAGATTTCTTTTTCAAAATTAAAATTTTTCTTTGGACATTCATTTTCAGTATTTTCTTGAAGTTTGTCTGTCTAACGCAAATGGCTTTTATATTGGGGGGAACGGCTTGCTTCCTTCTCAGCGCAGCCCCTGTGTGGCGAAGTCATCTTTGAGATGATTGCCTCGCGCCCCGTTCAGCGCGCAGGGAAATGCGCGTGGCCGGCTGACGCCGCCCGTGGTGGGCAGGACGTGCGCCGCGCAGGTAAGCCTCCCTTTTCTTATTTCACCGCCGCCGTTAACACTTTGAATTTGAACCAGCCGTTTTCCGACTGACTCATCCTGTGAGGCAGAGCTTGGCACTGGTCACAGAAGAAGTCTTAGGGGGTCATTGTTGAAACAGATAAAAGCTTTCGGGGGTGTAAAAGCTGTGGGAGGGACCACAGTGGAAAGAAGGGGCAGGGTGGTGAGAACATGTAGAAAGGACCCTGCACAAAGACAACGGGGGGGGGGGGGCGGGTAGGATTCAATGTGGGGGTGGGGGCCCAGGGAGAGTAAGGGGGGGATGGGGACATCATTGAACAATTAGAAAATCTTCACTGTACAGATTTGCTACAAGCCATGTGTCTCTGACTAGATCCTTGACCAATTCAACAGTCTTAGGACCACACAGCTCTTTTTCTGTACAAAGGAGTTACCCCCAAGTGTACAAAATTAGTTAATTAACTAAATGATCTCACTGGAGGACATGAGGCTGTTTAGACTGGAACCATTTTGTGTGGCTTGCTACTGGGCTCCGTTTTGACGGCTGGTACTTTAGTACTGATTTTTAAAACAATCTAATTTATGCTTAAAAAGTGCTAATGTTATAACTTTAAGAACCTGATGTCTTCTTCCCTTGAATGTTTAAATGTGTACACCTGGTGCTGTTTGACAGGAAACTCTCTGTTAAAGCAGCCGGACCGCATCTGTCCTGTTCCAGGTGTGTCTGTTCAGTGCTTCAAGGAACACAATTTGGTATTGCAAAGAGCCCAGTTACTTTTCTCTGTGAGCTCAACAAGCTAAACCTGGACATATTAACTAAGGGGGGAAAAAGCTGTGTTTACAGTAACACACGTGAAACTTGCCAGTTTCCGTACTAGCTATTTTCAGATACATCGGGGTTTAGGAAATCTGGCCTCTACCCCTAGCTGCCCCACGAAGAACTGAGGTTTCCGACGCAGAGCTGACGAATGATTACGAAATGCCGACCAGCGGCCAGGCACCAGACACCTACCCGCGGACACGGTGGAGACCGTGTGCGCCTTCGGAGGCTCCAGGTCTGGGAAGGGGGAGATTTGCTCCATTACCTTTCAGTCCTCTTCTCCGCCCAGAGCTAGCGTCCTGTGATCTGAGGGGGGCTCCAGTCGCGCTCTGTGACCTGGCTCCCGACGGCAACGACCGCCAAACGACCCCGACAGAGCTGGGAAGTAGTGAAGATCGCCCGTGTGAGCGCTGGGGTCAAATAACTCCGAACGTCAGAAGCAGGTTTCACGTCTTTATTCAGAAGGTGATTTAGCTACAGAATGAGGCGTTTTAGCATTGTGAAATACAATGTTTTGAAATCTTTTTCCCCCTTGTAATTCTGTTTATTACAATTCGTATAATCCCCAAGAGAGTCTCTTCTCGGACGTTTTCAAGCGTTCAGGTATTTCGCGTGGTGTCTGATGTGGTCGGTGATGAAGGTGGCGATGAAGTAGTAGCTGTGGTCATAGCCCTAGGAGACGAAGCAGAGGCGATAAGACACGGATCGGCCGTTCAGACACATTACATGTATCTCTCACTTCCCTTAGCGTGCTTAGGGTCAAAACAGTACAATATGAGGGAGGTTTATACTCCGAATCAAGCTTATACGGTAGTTTAACATTTTCGCTGAACATTAATTAAAAGAGCAGCAAAACTAAGACAAAACAATCACTCTGCAAAGCCTGGTTTCCAGATGCTGCCATTTCTGTGCAAAGAGGAAACGACACAACTGAATGGAAGGTAAACATACGATCCTACCAATACGGACTAAGAGAATCAGAATTTAGAGAGCTTAGGAACACGGACATGAAGTTTCAACTCACAGAAGAGGTGCACAAACACCAATACGAAAGGTACCGTTAAAATACCAAATGAGCATACACCAACAGTATAGACAGTGAGCATGAAAACACGTAAATGGTCTATTGTGTTTGGTAAATCAAACAGTCCTCATCAAGCATATTACGAAATCCACCTGCACAGTAAAAGCATGGCGCATCTCTGTTGAAGGAAAAAGGAGGATTCATTAAACTCTGACATCCTTTAGCAATGAATCGAACTGGGTAAAAAGTTAACAAACTCTTGAAAACAACCATGAAGCAGAGAGAAAATGTGACATGTGAGGCAGGTGAGTGAGGAGTAAAACAGTCAAGGGTATTTTAGTCAAGGAAAATTTGCAAAACATTTTTAAAATATATTTTATTGATTATGCTATTACAATTGTCCCATTCCCCACCTTGATTCCCCTCCTCTACCCTGCACACCCCCTCCCACCCCACATTCCCCCCTTTAGTTCATGTCCATGGGTCGTACATATAGGTTCTTTGGCTTCTCCATTTCCTGTACCATTCTTAACCTCCCCCTGTCTATGTTCTGCCTACCATCTATGCTACTTACTCCCTGTACCTTTTCCCTCTCTCTCCCTGCTGGTAACTCTGTGTGATCTCTATTTCTGTGATGCGTTCCTGTTCTAGTTGCTGGATTAGTTTGTTTTTTAGGTTCAGTTGTTGATAGTTGTTTGTTGTAATTTTACTGTTCATAGTTTTTGATCTTCTTCTTTTTCTTGGGTAAGTACCTTTAACATTTCATATAAAGGCTTGGTGATGATGAACTCCTTTAACCTGACCTTATCTGAGAAGTACTTTATCTGCCCTTCCATTCCAAATGATAGCTTTGCTGGATAGAGCAATCTTGGATGTAGGTCCTTGCCTTTCATGACTTGGAACACATCTTTCCAGTCCCTTCTTGCCTGCAAGGTTTCTTTGGAGAAATCAGCTGATACTCTTACGGGAACTCCTTTTAGGTAAATGTGTCCTTTTCTCTTGCTGCTTTTAGGATTCTCCCCTTATCTTTAATCTTGGCTAACAAAATTGTGATGTGCCTTGGTGTGTTCCTCCTTGGATCCAACTTCTTTGGGACTCTCTGAGCTTCCTGGACTTCCTAGAAGTGTATTTGCCAGATTGGGGAAGTTCTCCATTACATTTTCAAAAGTTTCCAATTTCTTGCTCTTCCTCTTCTCCTTGTGGCACCCCTATGATTCAGATATTGGAACATTTAAAGTTGTCCTGGAGGTTCCTCAGCCTCTCCTCATTTTTTTTGAATTCTTGTTTCTTCATTGTGTTCTGGCTGAATGTTTATTTCTTCTTTCTGGTCCAAATTGTTAATGTGAGTCCCAGTTTCCTTCCCATCACTGTTGGTTCCCTATACATTTTCCTTTATTTCATTTTTCATAGCCTTCACTTTTTCCTCTATTTTGTGACCATACTCAACCAATTCTGAGAGCATCCTGATGACCAGTGTTTTGAACTCTGTGTCTGATAGGTTGGCTATCTCTTTGTCACTTAGCTGTATTTTTTCTGGAGCTTTGATCTGTTTTTTCATTTGGGCCATTATTTTTTGTCTCAACACACCTGTTACATAGTGAGGGGTGGAGCCTTAGGTGTTCACCAGAGCGGAGCAGCCAGTGGCTGCGTTGTGACACTGTATGTGGGGAAGAGCCAAGAGGGGACAGTGCTGCTTGCTCTGCTCTCTGCCGGATTTCAGTCACTTCCCCCACTACGTACAAACAAAGTGGGCCCTTCTGGTGCTGATTCTGGGGGGATGAGTTTGTGCATGTTCTACGACCCTGTGGGTCTCCCACAGACTCTTCTGTGAGGCTGGGAGTTTCTCGTGCTGCCTCAACCCCCCACAGGTGTTTTCAGTCAGAGGTCTGAGGCTTTATTTCCCCACTGGAGCCCTGGGTTGTGGTCTGTCTTGCTCCCCAGTTGTTCCTCCCGGTTTATCCGCATGCAAGTGTGGGACCCCAGATCCTCCAGCTGACGCTTTGCTGGGTGTCCCCTCTGCCCGTCTCTGCCCCTCCTGCCGGTCTGGGTGAGTGTTTCTTCTTTACTCCTTGGTTGTCGGACTTCCATGCAGTTCGATTTTCTGGCAGATCTGGTTGTTTTTTGTTTTTAAATTTGTTGTCCTCCCTTGGGTTGTGCAAGGAGGCACAGGGTATCTATCTATTCCTCCATCTTGGCCGGAAGTCAAAAGCATTTGAAATTCATTAATTATACTTAAACAACTAGAAACACCAAGCAGCACAACGAATAGACTGGCATGTAATTCAGGCAGTGCAGAGCGCACGTGTGAGACACACACGGCGCACAGCTTCGGAGGCCAAGGTGTGCACGTGACGTGAGGCGGGCACTCGCCCTCCCCATCCCACTGCTGTCACAGCTGCATGCGTAAGGACAGGTGTTCCCAGGGATGCTGGTGACTAAGTGCCACTCGAGTACTAAGCTTCCTAATATTTACTCTTTGTGCAGTGGGTCAGAAAACTATGAACACTTTTCAGCACCAAAAGCTTTCGTATTTCTATGGAATCTGGTCTTAGAGATCACTAACAGAATAGAAAGGCTTCTGTTTTAAGTGTCTTCCTATGAATTAAAAGCTATCTCACTAGAGGCAGCATTTCAGATTCTATGGTAGAATTTAAAAAGCCCTTGGAATCTTGCTTTCTGATTCCTCTTCAGAACAAGCTGAGGTCTCCCAGTACTCGCCTCTTGCAATCGGAACACGACAGGGATTTTCTTGTCTGTACAGGCGGCTATGAAGTTGTCGGGCAGCAGCTGCCCATCAGAGAGAAACTGGTCATCTTTTCCCTGGTCGATCAGTATGTCCAGCTGAGTCCCTGGGTAGGACTTCACCAGGTGGGTAGCATCGTAAGCCTGGAAAAAGAGGAACACTGCAGATGAGCCCACAAGTGCCCAGAAACGCGTACCTCAGGGTGTCCTAGGGTAGAACCCCACCGGAATTTAACGTCAGTTAAACCCCCAGGCCGATGACACTGGAAACGTGCTCTTCAGCTGGCTTCCACTCTGGCTGGCCCGGATCTTTCTTACAAGGTGTTCAGAACCCTTGCCCAGCGGCGGCCCCGCCCCTTCCTTTCAGGCAGTCCGAGGCCACTGGCGAGAATCCCGTTTCTCAAGCACGTGTGGCCTTTGTTCCTTTAAACCTTTAAGGTTCTGAAGTGCCTCCCAGCTCAAAAGTAATAATAATAATAATAATAATAATAATAACAATAAACATATTTTCCTGTAAAACCCTCCACAAACTATTTCTTCAAGTTTCTTAATCTTCTTCTATTCCCCAATATTCTCTATTTCAAATAAATAGTCTGTTTTCCGGTCTTTTTTTAGCTCTGACTCCAGCTGTAAATACCTTCAGCCCCACTGCCCTCTGTTCACGGCACGGAAGGTTGAACTTTCAGGAGGACCTGACTTTATGAGCCTGAATCCCATTAACTACTCCTCAAATTCCTTATCTGAGCAGCTGCCGCTGGTTACAATTTTATCTACTTGTTAACGGGCACAGGGTGACAAGTTCATTGTAAAATGCTCAGACTCTTGGAGTTTGCAAACGGCCCGTTTCTACAAGGAATAAGCCGAGTCTCAGGAGAAAGCACTGTTTTTATTTTCATTCCGCAGCGTCCGTGTCTGTGCTCGAAAAGTCGTCTTGCTGTGGGGAATATATTCTCATAAATGCGCATGACACAGTGTCTATTTTTAAAGACTTTTCAATCTGGAACTTAAAATTCAAATCTGAGAGGTGATGGATTTTGAAAAAGATACACAAAATCATGAAAAAGCCAGGTCTCATGGCTCCTATTGTACATAATGGAGCTCTAGTTAATAAAAGGCAAATCTAAATTTAGTAATACTATGTGGTATTTTGGGGAATGCGAATACAGAAGTAATGTTAATTTAGAAGCAACATAAATTGACCATCAGCAGGAAAAGAATGTAGCTGCAGAATACCGGCCATAATTCAGACAAGTGGGAAGTAAGTGTTTTGTTATTGTTCTATATTTACACTTTTGCTGATTATTTGTAATCTGGATCCTTAACTTAGTGGGCCAGAGATAATGCCTGTAGTGCGCAGCTGTGGGATCCATCTGAAAACTTCACATGGATGTGGAGACAGCCACCAGTACCTACCTTCCACTGACTTTGGTCTGCACCCAGATACCCACCGAAGGCCTTTTTGCCCCAAGGACAAGCCACTGGATTGCAAATTGGAGCAAATGCTGACACAGACTTTAGAAAAAAAAATAAAAAACAAGTTATATGTTGCTAAATAAAATATGGACATTTGCAACTTGCTTATAAACTCTGACATGCCCTGAAAACCACCGTGAACAGTATTCCTTTTGCTACATTATGAGCTTAAACTGTAGCTCTCTCCGTAGCACATCTTTTGTGTGTTCTGTTGAGAGAGCTAATAAAACTAGAGGTGCTAAAATAGTGCAAAGTGATACATTACACTTTCATTACATAAGGCCTGGATGTAATTTTACACTCAATTTCTACTTTTTTAAATCCGACACATGTTGTTAGATCTGAGACATTATTTCTCTGGAACTGTGCCAAGAAAGCACTGAGCAGCGCCCCTAAACGTGGCAGGATTTGTAACGCCATACAGTTCCGTGCTCCCTGCCACGCTGCCGGTCGCAGCACCACGGCGTAACAAGAAAGTCCCGGGGTGAAGTGCAGAGAGGGAATCCCTCCGCTTCAGACTGCTTCCCAGTGTTACGGTTCTTTTGTCTACTGGCTTTTCCAAAGGACAAAAATTCAATGAAGTTTGACTGTCTCCCTCAAACACAATAAATGTGATTGCCACACACACACACACACACACACACACACGCACACAGAATAAAGCCCTTATTTTCAAAACCCACCATCATGCCATCAAATCATTCACTTCATAATAAAGCTTATCAAATGGAAACTCTGCTGCCATGGAAACTGCTGCGAGAAGTATTTCCATTTCCCAGAAGCGCCCCTCAAATGGCTAGAAGTCCTTCCTAAGCGAACACAACGGATTAGACAGCTCTCGAGGCCTCTGACCGGCCGCCCTGCGGGTCCAGAGACAGAGGCAGGCAGAGGACGATGCGCCACCGCTTCGGGCCCCCTTTCTGCCCCGTGCGTGCTGCGCGGGTGACACTCTCCCTGCGGGGTGATCCCCACCCGGCTCATTCAAGCAAACAGCAAGGGAGCACAGCTTCCAATGAATGAACAGGAAGGCTGCGAGAAATATTTTCAATGAAGCTGCACTCCAGTTTTCATCAGAGGCATGGAAAACACAATTCTTAAACTTGTATAAGTCATGGGTATCTTCTCCCTCAGAAAACCAAAGTCAAAGATATTCCTGGTAAAAGTATAAGTCCATGATAGATATTGCCACCATAACATTAGTCAAGAATAACCTTTAGGGAAAAAATGCCTAGGAAACTACAGTTTGAATTGAAGCAATGACATGTAAGATGCAATTTTTTTTTTAATATGTGTAGTAGCCCTGACTGGTGTGGCTCAGTGTGCTGGTCATTCTGTAAACCGAAAGGTCGCCAGTTCAATTCCTGGTCGGGGCACAAGCCTGGGTTTCGGTTCAGTCCCAGCTGGGGGTCTGTGATCGTCAAGCGATTTCTGTCTCTCTCTCAAACATGGAAGTTTCTCTCCCTCCCTCCCTCCCCCTCTCTCTAAAAAAATAAGTAGAATCTTTTTTAAAAAAGTAAAAAAATAACCCCTGACTAACAGGAAGGCTGACAAGAAGCCGCTGTGACTGAATGCTTATGCTTCTGACCCTGTGGCAGGCACACGCTGTGTGGTCGGACTTCATGCCCCTCCCTTCCCCACAGCCTCTTGCCATTCTCCACACTTCTAGACAAGATCAGTCTCAACACCACGATAAACCATGATTCCAATCTTCAAAAGTCCCCAGTATTATACTACCCAGGGGAGACATTTGCCCCTAGGAGCACCGGTGACCTTACTCGGTATTTCCCAGGGTTCTTCAAAGCACAAATCAGGGCCCCGTGGCCTCCCATGGAGTGGCCGAAAACAGACATCCTTTGGGGGTCCACTGGAAAGTTGGCATTGATGAGTTGGGGAAGCTAAAAAAAATTTTAATAGCGTGACACAAGAGATGAGAGAAAGTGAGACTTTTTCAGTTATGCAAAATAATACCATGATCAATACTTCTAAATCACAGTCTTACAATGGCATGAACTGAAGTTTTTTAAAAAAAATTGTATTTAGTGTTCATTTAAATGCCAGTAGTGGTAAACTCTGGAATTTTCACCAATCAGTAAATCTGTACCATATTCTAGTTAAAAATTCTCAGGGTTTGCCTAGCCTGGTGTGGCTCAGTGGATTGAGCACCGGACTGTGACACAAAGGGTCACCAGTTCAATTCCCAGTCAGGGCACATGTCTGGGTTGCAGGCCAAATTCCCCAGTAGGGGGCGCAGGAGAGGCAACCACACATTGATGTTTCTCTCCCTCTCTCCCTCCCTTCCCCTCTGTCTGAAAATAAATAAATAATCTTAAGCAGAATCCTCAGCACTAGAAGGACTCTTTGCCCCACACCGAGGTTCGTTCCGGCAGCCCCCCCGGGCCACCACGACACGACATGAGCGAGTCACCTCCCGCGTCACGTAGGAGTACATCCGGTAGTTCGCCTTCCAAGGCTGCTCGGTGGCGTCGACGTAGAAGCCCGCGCCGGTGCCGAAGTCCCAGCTGTCCTCCTCCCCCGCGATGCCGCAGCCGCCTGCGGACGCGAAGGGACAGCCCTGCGGTTCCCGCCCCTCGGCAGAGCGGCCCAGTCCTCTGCCTGTGGGGGCACACACACTGCCCGGCCCCCCGAGTGGGGCCGCCCGCTCTCCCCGCTGCTGCGGCCCCGCGGTGCGCCCGGAACCGCACTTGCCCTGTCCGCCTCACCCGGCTCAGGGCCTCCGTCCTCTTTCCACCCGTCAGAACCGCGTCCAGATCCCTTCTCCGATGACCCCCTCCCCCAGTGCCCACGCGTCCGTAATCTGTTCACCGCCGTGGTCTCAGAAGGAGCAGGGGACAAAATGCTTCTGCTCAGGTCACGGTCACGGGTGGGGCGGGGCGGGGCTCCTCACAGGCTTAGAATCATTGTTGCGCCGTGTTTCCCATACCCGCCCACCCCGCACCGGGTCTTCCTGTGTTCCTTTCCAGGCCTTTAGGTTTTGTTGTGCGTCTCGCATGTGGTTGAGCAGCCAGCCACGGCCGTGCCGGAGAGAGGGACAGGAACAGGTGGAGCAGTCCCAGGGGAGTGACCTCTGCGTGGCTCTCAGCCGCCCCGTGCAGGGACACGAGGTTTGGCATCTAACCAAAGAGTTCGTGCATGATCTTCAGCAAATTCTATCCTTTTTAAAACCAAATCTTTGTATTTTAAAAGTTTATCCCTAGATAAGTTTCAGCTGGCATGTAAATTTCATTTCCTGAGACTCCTAGGGTCACGAAACAAGTTTATCGACCTGATGGGTTCAGGCTGCCCGAAGTTCAATGTTCTCTAATATAAACATTCTAACCATGTACAGCGAAACCACTACCTTTTAAACCGTATGATTATTTGACGACCAGCGGCGATGAGGAAACACAACCGTCTTGTGGCAAGACGGCTCACCAGTCGCAGGGAAAGTGTGTAAGCAGCTGGTTGTGTCACGATGCCATTTGAAAGACAGAGAGACAGCGAGAGCATGGAAGGACGCCCCAGTGTCTGCACTGTCTCCCTGAGGCCTGGGTCTCACGAAGGACCCCGGGGTGAGGGCACTTACGGGGGCTGGTGTCCGGAGCAACGACCACAAGTCCGTGTTCGGAGGCGGCCTGATGGAAGCCAGACTTCGATATGAAATTCTGTTCCGTGCATGTTAAACCTGAAGATCAAAAATATGAGCTCAGGATAATACCATCTCACTTGGTATTGTCACAAAGCTTCTTCTTTTTTTTTTTTTTAAGAAACAACCCTGAAGAAGACATTCAGGTTCCCCTTCTCACACAGTTTGTCACAGGGTTAGCCTGAGACCTGTCTTGGGTGAAACACTCGCTCCCAGAGCCGTGCTCTGAAAGTCGCTCGCTGAAGTCTCCGTTCCCGACACCCTCAGGACCAGACGTGCCTGGGCGGTCAGACTTTCCCAAGCTGCAGGATACCCGCGTGGTGCCCAAACCACACGCCGCAACAGCCCCAGGGAGGGCAATGTTGTCACACCTGCTAATTAGACACGTTCCTGTTCCTACATCAAGACCTAACTGTTCACACTGAGAAAATACTGTGGTCATCCTAACACGAGTGAATATTTTCATATACAAGTAGGTCATAGCAATAAAATGCAGCCTCACCATCTCTGTATTCCTCAACGGACTAAGAAGAGAGCAGTGGCCACCATACTCCTCCCTTAAACGGAGAAATTGAGTTTTAGCCCCGGTTTTTACGACTGTTTCTGCCACTTTTCCTACTTCTGTGGTTTTTAGTTGTGTGGTTGGCGACATGCGCTACTTCTGGTTACGGGAGTCTAATGCTAGAGTGGTGGGAGGATGGCCGAGAACGAGCTGGCCCCAGGCGCCTGAGCTGAACAGCACCTAACCCGACTGCCCTGCTCCAGGGAGGTACCCAATGCCCTGCTCATTAACTAGCAGTGCTGCCTGCCAAAGCTCGCTGGTGTGCCCGATGCAGTACAAATTAACTACGGAACACTTTCAAGTTTCTCTCTCTCCCCTACCAGCCAGCAGAGGCTTAGGAAGTGACTGCCCAGCCGAGATTTGATAAGCTAATGAATACAGGACACGAAGTTACAAGCCTCACTGGACGCAGTGTTCCGGGCGTTCACGGAACAGTAAGCCGTGCGCACACACACACTCGCACTAGTCATGGGAGGAGAACCAGGTCCTGGTCTGGCCACCGCGCTCCTCGGCAGCGCCCCCCGAGACCTGAGAGCCCCACCGCGGTGGGGAACTGCCCCCAGGACTGACGCCACAGATGGGTTCAAGGAGGCAGGACGGCAGTGCAGAAACCACGGGCTTCGGGCTCCCGACGGGATCTGGTGCCACACGTCCCTCGGCCACTTCCTGGCTAAACAAACGCAGGCACGTAGCTCCACTGTTCTGGGCCTCAGGTCTTTCATTTGAAAAATGCGCGTAATATTGTCTATTTTTACCCCCTATGGCGGTGTGAGGGTTAACTGCAATAACACAGAGAGAGTTCTGAACTGTGTCTGCGACACGGTGCCTGGCACGTGGGAAGTGTACTCTGCTTAGAGACCAGAGGAAAAACCTTGTTTTGTAGTTATAACACACACTTCTTAATCACGGTAGCAGGGAGTGACCTGGAGACTCTCAGAAATGAAGGCAATTCTACCGGCAGGATTACTCTCGCAAGTATGGAGATGATCACTAACGAACATCCAGGTTTTACCTGATATTGTTCTATGTGAGTGGTGCAGTCTCTGGAAGAAATGCTCGGGCAGGCAGGAGCCAGGCCAATAACTTCCCTACGCTCTCGCCATGGAGTCCAGGACTTTGCACTCCTGCTAAGTTACTGGGTCTAACTGGAAAGAGGTGAAACACTTTGGGTGGGGGGGGGGGGGCGCACAGAAAGCAATACACAGATGACAGAGTTACTTGAAGCCTATATGATTTTATGAACCGATGTCACCCGATAGATTTAATTAAAAAGATAATTTTTTTAAAACGTGATTTTGTATTTAATAGGATATTTGTGGGGGTGGTGATGTGTGTATAAAGCATTACTGTACGAAATCCACAGACTTCTAGTCCTGATTCCCAGTCCTGCTGTGTTTGGATCCTATGAAATTTAACCTGTCCCCTTTCTGCAAGGAGACTGGTGACTTGGGGGGTGGGGGGGGAGGGTTCTTTCCTGGGGGACATGCTGCCCGAGGAGAGCTGTGCCCCAGTGCTCTTGGCCTTCCTCTCCCTAGAAGTTTTAACGGGTGACATTTAGGTTCACTAAACACAAAATTAAACCGAAACAAATCAGCAGTGAAAGGCAGGTAGTGCGGGGGGCCTGAGAGGCCCCCTGGGACACAGCAGGTGCAGACTGCGCCAGGCCCCCATGCCCCTGACACACGGCTCAGAATGCACACTCAGGAGGCCGGACACACGCGCGAGCCGGGCGGGGAGGAGGAGGAGCTCCGCCCCCGTGTGGCACACGCAGGCGGGCACTCACCAGACAGCCAGTAGAGCGCGGGGCACTTCCCGGTGTCCGCCCTGGGCGGCAGGTAGACCGCGAATTTCATTTTGCAGCTCAGCTCCACACTGTAATTGTAACAGTCACACCAAGTCAAGGCGCCTCATCAGTCAGGACAGAGACATAATGGAAGTGACTTAATGCCCCACGTAAGTGACTCCACCAACGTTTAAGGAATAGGCGGGGGTCTGTCTGGAAAAAGTCCAGCCATCGTTGATTTAAGGAGAATGGTTCATACGATCGGTGTAACTGGCAGCCAAGGAGGGCCGACGGGAGGGTCCATGTGTGAACAGGGAGGACTTCACTGTACTGGTCCATGGGGCCGGTAGACACTGGTGAGCGAGCACGTGCACTGTGTGGCCGTCACATTCAAAATGACTGAGCCAGTAGAGCAATGACTCAGCATCAGATTTTGCATTCAGCTTGAACCTTCCTCCACGGAAACTACCCGGATGATGCAGAAGGCCCCAGCTGTGGGCAGCTGGTGACCGGCAGCTTCATTAAGGCAACATGCCCACTCATGCATCGCATCTCGGACAGAGTTTTTTTTTTTTTGGCTAAACATCAAATCACTCAGGTGACTCAGCCTCCCTACAGCCCAGATTTGACGCCCTGTGACTTCTGGCTTTTCCCCAAACTAAAATCACCTTTGAAAGGGAAGGGTTTTCTGACCATCGATGAGATTCAGGAAAATACGACAGGGCAGCTGATGGCGGCTGGGAGAAGTGTGTGAGGTCCCAAGTGCCTACCTTGATGGGGACTGAGGTGTCATAGTCTTATGTACAATGTTTCTTGTATCTGGTATCTTCTTCAATAAATGTCTTTATTTTCCATAGTACGTGGCTGGATACCTTCTAGACAGACCTTTTACCCTGGCCCTTACAGAATGGGGTAATTCTTCAGCTCAGCAGAGTTCCCTATTAACCAACCGGAGCCTGTGCTGAGCATGAAGCTGTCATTTTGGCCAGAGTAAATTTTTAAAAAAGTTGTAATATCCTCAGTGTAGCACTCATATTATTAAAAGAAAAACTGTTTGTTTCCAAAAAAAAAAGTATAAAATTTTATAGAAACTAAATGGTAAAGATCTTAAATTACCTGTTTGCTCACGGCACTGAAATGTGCCACATTCTTCATTTGCTCTTTATCACTAACGTTTTATTAAAATCATTAATATCAAGGCTAGATAATTTTGATTAAAAATATATTTCCGTGTAAACAGTAATTCATGCAACAATAACCTTTCACGGTCTTACAGAATCAAACAGATGGAAGGGAGTAAGAAATACTTAAATCGTATCTTAGTAGTTACCTGTCATGTTCAAAAACTTTCTGGAATCCCCCAAAGCACTTGTTGCTGGAAATCTGTTTCAATGCCATTCTCTCCCTATTAGGGAAGATTAAGCTCATTAATTTCTACAGAATTCGTTCCTGAAAAATTTGAAAGAAACCTGTTTTCCGATAAGCTACTCAAACATACAACAAGTTTTTCACTTGGACTTCTTCACATGCGAATTTTCTCTAATAGATAACATTAAGAAACTGACTCAACTTTCAAACAGTTTCATTTGTTACCACTTTAAAAAATCTGTATACTTTGGTATGTCGTTACCAATTTATTAACAAGCTGTGTGTGTGTGTGTGTGGACTGCCTCCAATTCTTTTTAGAAAGAGGCAGAGTATTGGGTGGGTGGGCTGGAATGGGAGTAAAAGGGAGAAAACTCTACTTGTACAATGATTAAAATAAAAAAATAGAAAAAAAAGAAGAGTATAAATAAGTTAATAATTGACTTTTTTAACATTATTTTTATTCTCTTTTTTTCCATTACCATTTGCCCCCCTTATACCTTTGACTACTTTAGTGTAGAAGATTAAAACTTGTTAATAGCTTACCCGATAAGTATAACTAACAAAGGAGTCAAGGAATTGGCGTGACTGATTATGGTTGATCTTAACACAGGAGGAAAGTGATGTAACCATAATGATGTTGATAACAACAACAACAACAGATAACACTTACTGAACACTCCCAGTGTGACGGCCACTCTTCTATGTGTTAAACCACATGAAAGTACTCATCTTATGAGAGTTTTTCCGGGAGATGGAAGCCCAACTTTTAGACCATCCTTTTCCCCCTGAAAACAAGCCACCTGGGAAAAGGTGAAGCTGTTCCAAGTGAATGAGATGTGCAGCCTGGCATCGGGAAATTTTGAAGTTTGGGAATTCTTCGCTGTCCCACAAATCTTTTCAATTTTCATAAATAATTTTAAACTTAAATGTGAAAATACCATACATTCATTTTTTAGTTATAAAACATTCAAAAACCATCTGTATCTTGGGTGCTTATGGAGCAAGGAGGAACCAGACCAGTTCTGACCGGGAGCTCTCAGGGGAGGGCCCCCTGCGCCCCCCCCCCCCACAGGTGGAGGGGCCACTCGGGCCGCCAGCTTTTCAGTGCACGGTTCTGCGTGCTGGCCAGTCGCGGTACTGGGGTTATTCCTCAAAGG
Source organism: Phyllostomus discolor (assembly GCF_004126475.2). Taxonomy (NCBI): domain Eukaryota; kingdom Metazoa; phylum Chordata; class Mammalia; order Chiroptera; family Phyllostomidae; genus Phyllostomus; species Phyllostomus discolor. The sequence goes on along the minus strand of NC_040913.2, from coordinate 4,124,108 downwards.
TGTGTAACAATAACCTTAAAAAGCTAATTGTGGAAATGTCTTTGCAAAATTCTCGGTAAGGTCAGTTTCAATCCTGCCTTGAAGTAATCCACTCCACAGATCCAAATACGGAGATTTGCATCGGAAAGCTGGGATTTGACCCAGAAAGTGTGCCCCCCCCCACCCCCCTGCCACCTGCTCTCCGTGGCTGAGCTCTCCTGCCTCCGGAGAAGGTCCCTCAATACATTTTCTTTGGCACTCTAAGATTGACTAAGTTTGTAGGATTAAGGTACCTTAATTACACACAGGGCAATCACCTTCTATTTGCAAATGTATGCTTCTAATGCGTAAAAGACAAATTCTTAAACAATAAACCGCTCCCTAGATGTTATTAATTATTGAATATTAGCTTTCGCTCTTCTTGTTCATGATCCTACCTTACATAATGAGCAGACGCCTAACTTTAACACAGACCCACGTGACCCAGGAATAACACCGATTTGCTGAATCAGCCCACGAGGAAACCCTATTTTCTTACACCTGGCAGGGACCGTTTGTCTTTTCCCAGCACCCTGGGCACCAAGGCTGTCTCTCGTGCCCAACAAGCACCTACGGATCGGTTGTTGAAATAATGAGTAACTAACCTTTTCACTTCTTACCACCTATTATGTGAAAGTTTTAAACATCAGCTTATCATCCTTTATCACCCCTATGCTTGGTGGTTCACTTTAGTAAAGTACAACTAGTCTACTTCCTCTGTTCTTTATTCAAATTCAAAATCAGAGAAAACAAAGTTAAAATACTGTTTGTTTACATTATTTTTAATAGTTCATTTCTTATTGTATTTTTTCATTACCATCTATCACCCTATACCCTGCTCCACCTCCACCGTCTGCCACCCCCCGCACCCGGCAGTCACCACACTGTTGTCCATGTCTGTGAGTTCTTTTCTTTTTGGCTCCACCCCTGCACCCCCCTAACAACCCTCCCCCACCCCCAGAGCTGTCAGCCTGCTCCCCATTTGTGAGTCTGTCTCTATTTTGTTTGTGAGTTTATTCTGTTCATTAGATTCCACACATATGTGGAGTCACGGGGCACTTGTGTGTCTCTGACGGGCTTGCTTCACTGAGCATAATGCTCTCCGGGTCCACCCGTGCTGTCGAACAGGGTGAAACTGTCTTCTTTATTACAGCTGAGTTATATTCCACTGTGTAAACCTGAAACACTAATTTGGAAGACTGTGTGCACCCTATGATCGCTGCAGCATCATTACAATAGCCAAATTTGGAAGCAGCCCAAGTGTCTATAGGTAGGTGAGTAGATAAAACAGCTATGGTACATTTATACAACAAAATATTGCCTTTTAAAAATTAAAAGTAAAACAGATTAAAGTAGATAAATAGATAAAGTAGATTAAAATAAAACAAAAGCTTTAAAGTTTTTTTCTCTAACCACCCATTTTAGAAACTACCCTCAGTTACAAATCAAGAAAAAAGAGAAGCCCAGTAAAAAACAGGACGTAAGCTAAGAACTAGATGCGATACACTCTGATTTATGACATGGCACACTAGGTGATTTACATTTTCCACTACATTTTTTATGAGCAAAATGTTTCAAAGCACATTATTAGGTTTCTCATTCAACTTTCCAGGTAACACACAAGAAATAAAACGTAAACGCACCTGTCCAACTGCTACTTGCTCTTCTGTCTGCACCAAAGGGTAGATGGTCCTGGAAAAAAAACACCAACTGGTTTATAAACGGGACAAACCTTTCACAGCAAAGGTTACACAATCACATACAACAGATTAATCATCCCAGCAGAGAAGACACTCAGTTCTCCTGAAGCGGGTGGCTGCCTCCCCATCCCGCAGCGTGAAAGACGTGGCTGACGAGGCAGCTCCGCCCCCGCCCCTTGGCCATTCACGTCGTTACCCGGACACCTGCTTTGCCTGGTGTCTAGTCAACGACTTGGGCTGGAATAAGATGCCCACGAACACAGTTTATCTTCTTTTCCTTTAAAATAAAATTATTTTTAAAAAGTTTTAAAGTATCATTTGGAAGTAGGAGAGGTAGTCCACTCCTGAGGGTGAAGAAAACAGGAGGGAGGACCAGAAAAGGAGAGGAAGGTTAAAACGCCGGGATCTGCCCAGCCGAGAGCTGCAGGCCAGACTTGTAACATCGTCGGGAGGAAACCGGGAGGAGAGGCGAGGAGTGAGGCCGACTGTGCGGACCGGCTAGAAAGGATGACCCAGTGGGAAGCCGACCGGGCTCAGGACTGATGCTCCAGTGACCTACGCAAACAGACCAACAAGTAAATAAACAGCCACTTACACCGTACGTACGCGGTGTCATCCGTCTTACAGATGTTGCATGTAAGTTCTAGAACAGAGTTTGTGGGAGAAATGGAGTGACAGAGTAGGGTAGAATAACAAAAACCAAAACAAACTCCTTCCCAAGAAAAGCCCAAAACAAAAACAATGTCACAGTGCCAGTGGGAGCGACCTGATTTTCCTGGACAGTCAAGGAGACGAACGACAGTATTCTTCAGAGAACACGGGTTCTCCCAGCGCACCCACTGTGCGCGCCAGGCCATCAGGTAAAAACTAGGGAAAGTTGTCCTTGTCCACAAAGCACATACTTCCCGAAAAGGCCACACTGTCCAATCTTACTGTCCTTCCTGCTACTTGTTGAAACTAAACGTCACCTGCCTCCAGAAGTCTGCTCTTTGCATCTGCACCCATTCTTTCCTGCTTCCCACGGGACTCGTCAGTGGTCCACACGTCTCCACGTCCTTCCTACCCAGGTCACCCCAGCATCGCTGGATGACTGAGCTGCTGGCGGTCACGTCCTTGTCCAGACCCTCTCCTCGGTGAAAACTCAGAACCTGGGTTTTTCTCTTCCGCTCCTCCTCTTCTCCCTAACTCCCTCGTTCTCTTCTCGCTAACTCCCGTTCCCCAAGTGTCAACCACACCTTGCCGGTGGAAGAGTCGAAAGCTGCTTATCTAGATCCAATCATTCTCAAGCATTAGTGCCAGAATTTGAATTTCTGGATGGATCCCTCTAAGATGTGCAGGTGGCTGGTAAAACTCGGGGTATCTAACATTAAGCTTATCTCCTACCCTCAAACCATTTTTTTTTCTTTCCTTTCTTTGTCTTTCTTTGTACCCACGCCTGTCTTGCCTAACCTGTTTAAAACGTCTTGAAGTTACCCCTTCTTTGCCTTCCTGCTGTCACCATCCTAAGTAAACACGAGAAATGAAAACTCAGCCTCCTCTTCTGTTTCCCTCTCGTGTGTCCCCCCAAAATCAAACCTGTGTGGCAGCCTGCTCAATGGATACATATGTGTCCCATTTTCAGGCTTAACACGGCCAAGAGGGGGTTGTTAGCCACTGTTTTTTAAAACTGTGATTAAAAATCATAGCATAAAATTCACGGTCTTAACCATTGTTAAGTGCCTGGTAGTGTTAAGTTTATTCTGTCAATTTAAAAAACGTGGTTGGCTTGTTGTCCACAGTCACCATCAGACGGGACATGCTTAGCCACCTCCACACACACTTCCGTCCCACTTTAACTGTGTGCGAAGCACAGTCTCTCTCCCTTTGTAAAAACTCAGCCAGCTTGCCCATAAATGAATGTTTCACTTATCCTGGGGGAAGATATGGCACCCATGGACTCCAAACACCCTCACTGGGCTCTTAAACTTGCCTTCCATGGTCTCACACTATTTTTCTGGCCGCACTTTCTATTCTACGTTAGTTGAAGTCCACTGTGTAGATTTCTAGTATCGTCTGGAAGCTTCCACTGGGTGGCTTTGCTCAAGGCCACGATGCAACGTTTTTAGAGCAGGTGCTGGGGCCGACCCCTCCAGGTTCAAATTCTGGCTTCACCACGTACTCTAGTGACTTTGGGCAATCCATGTCATCTTGCACACTTCGATGGATTTGATAGTGTTGTTTCCGAGACTAAATGAGTTAATTCAAATACTGCTTAGAAAGCACCGCTGACTATGATATGCCCACAAATGTCAGCTAGTGTTACTCCCGGATCCACAAATGACCTCTGACAAAGTCTGCTCACGCCACCTGGGCGAAGCCATCGGAGAGTCCCCCAGGCCACTGCGGGACTCCAACCGCACCGGCAACACGCCCAGTCCTGAGGGGTCCCAGACGCGGGCGCAGCCCGGGTGGCCGCCGCTCTGCCGGAACCAGGCACCTGGGGCGACCAATGACGCGCTTTGTGGCCTGTTTGCTCAATACACTGGGTGTACATTTTGGGAAAATCTGTGCACGTGCAGCGGACACCTGACAAACCACAGCTGCCTCTCGGGTACGGCACGCCCGAGCGCCGCGAGTAACACACTCGTGGAATCCCGGGGAACTGACAGGAATTCGGGACACAGTCCCCGCCCAGTGCCCAATGCCCTCGGCCTCCTGCAGACTCGGCGCTCGCGCCTGCAGGACTCGCCGGCGGCCGCGGCGCCAGCCCCGCCCCCGCCCCCGCCCGGGCCCCGCGGAGCCCGCGTGCAGCCCGAGACCCAGGTGCGCGCAGGGCCTCGGGCCTCTGCACGGACCCAGCCTTACCTCCCGCGGCGCCAGTAAAAGTAACTGAACAGGCGGTCGGAAGCGGAAGGCGGGGCCCCAACATGGCCGCCAGGGCCCCGCCCCGCCCCCTCGGACGCCCGCCTATCCCCGTCTCCGTTGGTCCGTGGCCCCGCCCCGCCCCCTCTGACACCGCCTATCCTCGTCCCCGCCCGCCCGCGGCTCCGCCCCGAGGGCTCCGCCCCGAGGGCTCCGCCCCCGCGTTCCCGCTCTGGCCCTCACCTGGCCGCTGCGGCTGGCCAGGTCCACCCTCTAACCCGAGGCAGCAGGAAAACGCCTAGGCTTGAATGAACCTCAGCTCCGGTCCAGTGTAACTGGTGGACAAGATTTCCACGTAGCTCTGAAGCTATTTGGAAACCAGGACGTAATTTCGTCTCCTTCCGCCCAACCTCAAAATCTTGCCAGTTCATCCCCTTGGTACCTGGAGTTAATCAAGGACCATTTTTAAATCTCCAGGCACATAGCAAGTGCTCCACCAGTGGTCTGTCTCTTTTTCCCTTCTCTCAATGAAAGCTGGCTGAACTGAGTAATAGTTGCTCGTTGATGGCTTGCAACAAATCTTCCCTTGACCCTTTGCGTGAGTGAACTGACTGTGAGTGTACTTTGCCTGTTGAGAAAATTAACCCAATTACAAAAAACCAACAGCTACACTGACAGATCGTAGATAATATCTGAAAGCCAGGGCTAGTTTCATGGGCGGCAGCCTGTGTAGCAGACCAGGGTTCCTTGCCCAGAAGGACCTGCGCTTGCTTAATTCTCTCCTGGGTTTAATTTGTTACTGTGCCGCCTTGGTTGCTGTGTTTGAACAAGAGGCCCCCTATCTTCCTTTGCACTGGGCCCTGCTGAGAGGACTGCGGGGTGAATGACCCCTGCGGCACTGACGTTGTAAACACGAACGCTGCGCGGAAGACGGATCACCTGCTAGAACCGGTGCGGTGGCCCAGGCCATCTGGCCCCAGTCAACTAGCCTGTGGCTGGAAACTGTGGACCTGTGGATCCACTGGGACTGAGCCTGAAGACAGTGTTCATCTACTCAAAAGAATGTTTTTATTCTGCAAAAGCACTGAAATGAAAAGCCTTTCTTTTTATTTCTTTCTACTAATTTAAAATGCAACTCACTGAACCAAAATTTTCTTCCAACTGAGTGATTTTAATGCCCCTAGTATTTTTGGCAGCTAGAATTAAATGATTTAATTCTGAATTAGACTAGAGGTACAGGCTTGAACTAGAATGTTTCCATTGATTTGGGCGTCACGTAGCTGGTGGTCACAGAGTGAGAAAGCATGTTAGTCGTGTTCTGAAGTCATGTTCTGCGAATCAAGTTCCAGGAGAAAAGTCTAAAAATACACTTTGCTTGAGATACTAGAAAAATAGAGCTACTTGAGCACAAAGCGGTAACTTCATAGTGATGGTCACAAGACGTCTGGTTTCTGCTTTTTGCTTTAAAGATAACATTATTGACACTTAGGAGATATTTTGCAGAACCTTGGCTCTTCAGCCCAGCAGGCCTTGTTCTCACAATGGAATTTTGTGCTGCCGATTGATGTGCTGTTCCTTCGGCACACAGGAGGAGATGCTAAAGAGCTATCCGTGACTAAAGAAACACAGGCTTCTCTCTCAGGTCCTGGGGACTTCCCCGTCTTACTACATAGCCACAGAAAAACTTCCTACTGTTGCTTTTTGAGAGAGACAGATTTGGGAGGCCCTGCTCTCCCCCCGTCTCATCTCAGCCGAATCCAATCGAACTTCCTCTGTCTCCGAGCACCCATGTCTCTGTGTTTTGACCAACTAGCACATCAGGTACATGGACCTGAATCTGGGGAGGTGATTCTGCGGTGTCGCAACCAAAACAACCTTGCAAGCTGTTGAGAGCAGATAGAAAACACACAGTTCCCTTTTTATTTTTTATTAATAATCTTTAAGAATTTTTCAGTGGTACTTAACAGACAATACAGGATGGGGCAAAAGTAGGTTGACAGTTGCGAGGACAAGAATAGCCATAGTTTATTCTTGCTATTATTTATTAATTATTGCATTGTTTTCCATACGAACAGCTGTGAGCCCACTCTTGCCCACCCTGTGTATTAGTTTCGGGTGTGCATTGTGATCAGACACTTATGTAACTTACCAAGTGGTCACCCTACTAAGTCTGGTACCCATGTGACACCATGGCTATTACAATATTATTGATGATGTTCTTTGTGCTGTACTATATGCACCCTTGTGACTGTTTTTGTAACTGGTAGTTTGTATTTCTTAATCTTTTCCCCTTTGGCACCCATTCCTCCAACCTCCCGCATCAAAGTGTTCTCTACATCTAGGAGTTTGTTTCTGTTTCGTTTGTCCATTTGTCTTTTAGACTCCACACGTAAGTGAAATCATATGGTATTTGTCTCTCTCTGACTTATTTTACTCAGCATAGTACCTCCTAGGTTCATTCATGTTGTCGTAAATGACACGATTTCACGACTTTTTGTGGACTTTTTATGGTTTGTTCGCTCTAGAGGTCCTGGTGCCTTCATTTCCATCCCCATTTCTGTGGGACGCAGGCAGGCGGGTCCTCCCAACAAGCAGAGCTGCTTCTTCGCTCTTTAGTGTAGCTGCTAATGGTAATAGCCACCGTGCGTTCAATACTAGGCCAAATCCCGTTCACGGATCTACCTCAACATTTCATTGTTTCGAGGGTCCTCGTGGGTTTCCGGACTCGGTCAGGTCCATCTGGTGGGCGGGGAAAAACCCCACGCATGAGCCAGCGCTCCCACATTCTCCCGTGGACGAGCGCAGGGGCGGGCCAATCAGAGGCGAGTAGCGCGCTGACCGTGTTCGCTGGGTGAGTACGGGCGGCGTTTCCAGGCCGTCCCCACGCTTCTTGCTCTCCAGTCCTGGAGATGCTCAGTTGTCTTCAATTCTTCTTGATCAATCACTCACGAGTAGCTAACATTTCCTATGTGGGGGGAATTCAGGGGAAAAAAAAAAGCGCCGTCTTATTTTTAAACAATTAACACATAGACAATGATTAAATGTGTGCAGGCTGAGTTAGTTTTAGTCTAAATATTATTTTATGTGTATTTAATTATCTTTTTTCCTTTTTTTTTTAAAAAAGATTCTTTTCGGCCTGCTTGTTTACGTGGACTTAATTTCCACCTTTTGGATGTCCTTCTGACACATATCCCCGTGGTGAGCCCTGGGCCACAGACTGTACAGCTTTAACGGTGGAGCCTGGAGCGAGTGGTGTTGAACATCCTCACGTTCAGTTTTCCCCCTAAAACGAATCGCCAACTTGTATGTGCGTAACACTTGTGCCCGCCGCCCCCGTGCGCGCGCTCCTTCTCACTGAGGCCTGGAGCAGCTGGGCCGCCAGCGTCGGGCGGGCGGCGGCTCTGCCTCTGGGGACAGCTCCCCCTCGCGGTGCCTCTGGGGGGCGCCCTGGGGCGGGCGTGTGGGGCTATCCACAGTTACCTCCTCGGCTAGCTCCTGACGAAGCCAGCGGGCTCGACAAAACAAACGTACGTTTTGTACAGAGGCCTGGATAATTCCTCCAACAAACACCGTCCTTTTAAAAAAGCAATCCCACCACCAGACTGCCCTTCCTTCCTGTCTGCGGGACCACATGCATGCACGTCACAGACCCTCACGAGCAAACCGGCCGAGAGGAAAAACGAGTTTGCTGCACGGGTCTCCACCTGGTGCAAATATATTTTTGGCTCTGTGACCAGATAATTATAGGAACCATAAACCAATGGGCCCGTTTTTGATTCCTTTTTCGTATAAAAGGAGAGGAGTTCAGATTTGCAGGGGGAGGGGCAGTGTGAGGCCTGAGCCCCACGGCCGGCTCTGGTGTTGCTGGCAGGTGATCGTGGGTCATTTCCCTAGATTTCCTAGCTCGTCATCCCCACTTCTGGTGAGGGGGGAGCCCAGATGGTGTGGTGTCAAAACTCCTCTCTCAATTAAATTGACCGAGTATGTCTCTTTTTGTTCGCTCCGTTTCAGTGGCTTAGATCTCTCCCCTGGGCTAAATAGGTCAAACGCGTGGAGGGGACCGGGCTCAGTGAGTAGCATGCGTCCACAGACCATCATCTCTGTGTTAGGACCGCCCGCTGCTCTTTTAGGTCCTCGGAGGCGTCAGCAGGATGGTCCCAGCTGCTCTAACTCCCTTGGGGGGCTGGAAGGGGATCTCTGCGGCAGGCTGTTCCGGTCGGAAATGAGTTTGAATGCCTGAATGCTTCCGAGTTTGATTCCACGTGGCATGTGTGTGCCGTGTGCCGGTCCTAGGGTCTCAGGAATAAGTCTAGAGGTGACTGTACAATGTCCGTGTTTGTTTGTTTAAACATCGTTACTAACTACACTAATTCCACCTTCTGTTGAGGAGGGGCGTATCGATTTTTGAGACCCCAATGAATCACCAGCTGGGTGACATGTTCGTGCAAGATCTCGACCAGGTGTGTTTGGTCCAACCTTGGTTTTAGCTGCCAGTGTGGTGAAGGGTCCGAGTCACCTCCCAGTACCAGCGTAAATGAGTCCTAATTGTCATGGGAGACCTTCCCTTAAATAGACTTCAGCTTCTCCCCTAATTCTTTCTGCTTCTTGGCATCACTTTGCACAGAAACAACCTGGACCCAGGTGTAGGTCTCGGCTACGGCCAGGTCATCTGGGTAACAGGTACCCGTCAACATCTGCAGTAACACAGGGCAGGAAGCGCGAAGAGTGCTGTCTCCAGGAGTCGGAGTAAAGGTCGTTTTAAGAGCTCATAATCCCAAGTGTAAATAAAAACTTAAGTGACTTTGGCTCATTTTCAACAAATATCTAGCTTTAAAAAAAGAGATCTTCTCCGCACCATGAATTCTAAATCTTTTTGGGTTTTTTACGTTTTAATCCTTCATGGGACTTGAACTCACATAACAGTGAGAGCACCTGTTCTTCAGAGAGCCCGGGGGCGGGTCAGAAAAGCAGCTGCTACCTCTGGCAGCTCGGCTGTGCAGAAGGGCGGCCGCCGGGAGAGGAATGCTTCAGGGGGAATTCCTCATGCTGGTGTCTGACTCTTGGCCTCACATCTTAGGAACTCCTTAGGTCATTGACAGTTTTATTTTCCTCCTATGTGTCCCATATAAAAGTTCAAGCTGTCATTTATTTGAAATTCATCTAAAGAATTTAAGAGAAAGTGAGAGCTATGAGTTCCAGAAAATTCTTACCACATGAAGCTGTACCTTGGTTTATCAAAAGCCTGACTGGGTTCCTTAGTATTCAGAGAAGCGGAGACCTGGAAGAGACTCCCTGTAAAGGTCATTGGCTTTACATCCTTTATTATACGCTTGAGGGGGAGGAGGCTTTGGCTTGCCCAGCTGAGGGAGTAGCAGCGGACGGACCTGGGTTTCCGGCCTCAGTCTTCCACTCTGGCGAATGGGCCACAGCAGACCCCAAGGTTCCGTTCCGCCTGGGTGTCAAAACTTCCCACAACATGTCGGCTCAGGTGGACATGCTGGTGTTCAAGGTCAAAAAGGAAGAACAGAACTAGGACTGGTGTGTACACCACTAAGGGAAAACGGGGAAACCCTTTGTTTCTGCAAGGCACCTGCAAAAATAATAAAAAACTAACAACAAAGTTTTGTCTTATTGCGTATTGACTATGCAACTTGAGAAAGAGCTTAGTTATATTACTAGTGTTCTCAGTTTAGAAGAAAATCTTCAAAGCCAAGGATGTTTCTTTCAAAAGCATTGTTATTGTACATTAAAATTCAATGTCAAGGTCTAACACTTTATTTAGACTGCGCAGTGTCTGAAAGTACTTGTGTTTCTGCGGCTTATTTGGGCGATGCCAGGAGAACATTTCTCGTGCCCAGATGTTGTTCTCACTCGCCTCCTGGGTGCTTGAAGTGTTAGCCTCCGGTTTTTGCCTTTCGGAGTGTCATTGTGCTGGGCGGCCCCAGGGGTCTCGGAGACAGACAGCAGCCCGTCAGCTCGAGTTCCTTACTGGCGCTGTAGCAGAGAGGAGGAGCCTGAGGGGACGGAACATTGGATCAGGGGCCTCTGATGGGAGCAGCGGGAAAAATTGCCAACAAAGAAACATCTGCCCGTGGTGAGGACACAGCGGAGGCACAAAGGCTTTAAACATGGCAGGCATCCACACAGAGAAGAGCAGAAGCTGTTCATAATGGTCCTATTGCCGGTCTCATCATTTTGTCTGGAATTCGCTCCGGTGGCTAGCGGTACATAGATGCTTTGGGATTTTCCTTTTCAACAACAACACACTCGTGACATTTACAGAGTGTTTCACGGGTCGGCAGTGCAGCCATAGCCATGACCTCACAGAAGTGACGGTCAGCTGGGACAGGTTCCAGCAGCTCCATTTTATTTTTTTATTTATTTTTTAAAATGTATTTTTAGAGTCTGGGTGGGTAGGGGAGAGACATCGATGTGTGGTTGCCTCTTGCACACCCCCTACTGGGGACCTGGCCTGCAACCCAGGCATGTGCCCTGACTGGGAATCAAACTGGTGACACTTTGGTTCGCAGGTCGGGGCTCCGTCCACTGAGCCACACCAGCCAGTACTAGCTGCTCCATTTTAGAGACAATAACGTTGAGGCAGAGAGCAATTAAGTGATGTGTCTATGTTTATATGACCTGTGAGTAGGAAGCTGAGATGGGGACTTGCACCTTTTGGTCTGAACCCAGGGCTCTTCCCCCGTTCCCGGACTGAGCAGGGGAGGGGATGCATGCTTCCGAGTCCGATGACCCAGGCTGGAACTTGCCACTTTTCTTGCGGGCTCGGTGCCCTTGGGCCCGGTACTCACCACTCTGGGGCTCAGGTTCTCCATCTACGGTGCGAGGGTTCCTTCAGGTGAAACAGGCAAAGCAGTCAGCTTAATGCCTGGACACGGCGAGTACTCAATACGCAGAACAACAAACACCTGGAGAAGATACCCACCGTTCCTATTTCACAGACTTTTCCTACAGTTAAAGGTGAAATGACGCATCGGGGCGACTTTTCAGCTTACTCAGTGACGCCGTGTCTCCTTGACTTACTTTAATTCTGAAACCAGCTCCTGTAAACGTGTGTGTGTGTGTGTGTGTGTGTGTGAATGCACTGCACATGTCTTGGGGCACACCTGTACAAATGTGTCCACAGGCACCTGTGCGTATGTGTTGGGGGTGTAGCAGCAGCTGGCTGACTACGTTTCTAGGCTGTGGGCAGCCACACCTGGTGATCAAACGCGGAGCACGTGTCTGCTGGAGAGAACCGGAAAGCAGAGCATGGCTGCGAATCTCACCCGGCCAGGCGGGTCCTCGCGCTGTGACCGGGCGCCAGGAACACAGGCGTCGTGCTCTCACAGGATCTCAGCGATACTGGGAGTGTCCAGTCTGGGGGAGGTTCTGAGCAACGCTCTTCGGTAGACACAGCTATGGACTCACAGAACTGCGCTTATTTTTGAGTAGACTTTATTTACAAGTAGTCTTTCTTTCTTAAAATCTTTTAGAATAGACTTGGTTAAAATCGTTACATAAAATAATCTTGACTTTTTGTTACATATGGCACAGAATAACTTAACACGGAATAAATAGGCTTCACTGATGCGCAAATGGGAGAAGCACCCTTTGCCAAAAGCGCTCCAGTAACTTCGTTCCATTTGGCTACAGTAGCGCTGTACAAAGTGACCAGGAGATGGCGCTGTAGACCAGAGATTAAGTATGCTCGAACCAGATTTTCCTAATGATGGCATTTTTCTTTCTTTAAATAAAGAGGAATCTCCTATGCAACTTAGTAGAGTCAGGCTGGTTACTCCATCTTAATAGTATTCACTAGGGCTGAGCGCTTTAATTACAGATCCATAAATCATTCAAGGGTGGCGCTTCGGCGGGACGAGGGATGGATCTAAGTCAGAAAGTCTCCCAGACTAAACAACGGGCCCAAAGGTGCCCATTTTATTAAAAATCCATCAACTATGTCTAAGGATCGTTGTTTTCACAACCCCCATAGAGTCGTGTTACAGTCTTCCCACAAGCTTAGGTCAACTTCCAGTTTATTTAAAGAACCGATACTTGTTACATTTTAACCCGCAGTGGAAGGTCATAGAAACATTAGTTAGGACATGAATTCACATTGATATCAACGGGACACAAACATGGGTACATACTGGGTGTTCTCGTTAATGCCTCTTCTCCTCCGTATAAATATATAAATATCGAATAAAGTGCATGGGAACATGTCTGTACGTGTATACAGAGATGTGTTTGCCTACATTATACACTGGAACAGTTACTCATGGAGAGAAAAACATACACATTTGTGATATACGTGTCGTCAAAGGACACCTGTCAGGCAGTATTTTATGTTCATTCTGATCAAGATGGAGCACGTGGGTGGAATCTGTAGTCTTTTCTTTATTATATCATGAGATGTGCAGAGTTATAAACTAAGGCCAAAATGCATGAGAGCAGAGACTTTTGAACACTTGTGTCTTTATCATTTAGTCGGGTGCAATCATTAAAGTAATTCAGACCGGATGCAGCCTCAACACGAGGGGCTCGCCCTAAATTCCAGCATTGCAATAAACGCCTGCCAGTGAGTCTGTAAGGGCACAATTAGTGTAACCCTCACGCTTTTCCACGTTACCCAGGGGCACCTCCCGTGTTTCTCAGTTTTTAGTTGTTTGATTTTTTTCAAGTGGTGTAGAGTAAAAAACTATTTCTCATTCAACAGAAAACATGATATCACTGTTTTTGTTTTTGTTTTTTTAATTAGGGAGTCCAGTGTTAGTGGGTCCTAAATGAGTTAGTTTTGGGGGAAGTGGAGCAAAAAGTTTCCTTAAAACTTTGGCGGTCACAGGTTGGGTCCAGGGTGAAGTGTGTATTTCTAAACTAATGGCAAACTTTGACTTCAAGTGATATTTTTCCTCTCCTGTGTTTGGTTGGTATTCATGGGCAATTAACCAGGAAACGCATTGAGAAAACCACCCTCATCTCTAGAAACACACCGCTCTCTGAACCAGGTCAGAGAGAAATAACTTGAATTGATTCTCACACTATGTCTGTTTTTATTGTTGCCAAGGACCATTCCAATTAAGTCCTTTTCTTTAAGGGCAAATATCTAACTTTAAGTATTTGTATATCCTGAGCACCTAGGACTTGTCCTCATAGACAGTGTACACTCCGTGGAGCACTGTGAACCCAAAGGCAACAGGAAGTAACCCGGATTGGCTGTTCCGAAAGCATCGGTTTACCTGATTGGCGGGTGCCCACAGGAAAGCCGTCTGCAGCTCAGAGATGCTCTAAGACTCTATTGCTTGTCAGTAGCCCAAACCCCGAGTTTACTCCTCGGTGCCGGCACAGGGACCTCGATGCGCAAGGAGCGCCCGCACGATGCCCTCGTAAAGGGCAAGGTACCTGGCGCCTCTGTGGTGCTGTGTAGGAGAAGCCGTTTCTAGAAATGTATTTGGGGATGCGAGATTATCCCTTTGATAGGGTAGCTACTAGGACAAACAGTAAACAAGACCGCCTTTGAACTTGAGAGTAAAAGCACAGGTAGCAGGAGAGAAAGCAGCGATAGTTCTGAAACGACCGTTAAAACCTTTCCCACTTCTGAGGAGCGTGGACCTGAAAGGCAGCGGAGGCCAGCGCCTTTGCGAATGTCTCGAAGGGGCCTCCGGGAAAAGGCCGGAATGGGAAAGCTGTCAAGTATTAACTTAGTTATCTCAGCAAGACCGACTTTATAACACTGCTCTTAGACAGTTATTTTTGTTGTTGTTCTAAATGCATACCATGGTAAATGTGTAAAGAGAATTGTTCTTTAAGAGGCCATTGCATTCGCCGACTTTTCACTATTGCTAGCTATTTTTATGTACAGCGGTGGGTGACCCACTCATCGCCACCCGTTAACAACATAATCATAGCCAGGCTTCGGCTGGAAAATAGAACTTGTTTTAGACTTATGTGTGGCCTCGTTATGATCGTACAACAAAAGCTAATTATTTTAAAGGCCTATCATTTACAATGTTAAAAAGAAGTGTCATAAAGCTCACAGTCGACACGCTGTCGGAACATGTTTGAAGTGCACGGTTTCCGGCACCGGGCCCTGCTTTCCACGCACGGAAGACAACCAGGCATCCGGATATGACTGCCGGTGTCACGAGAAACCTGCCTCAGTTTTTTCTTCCAGTCTCCCTGTAATCGTTCCTTCTCTTCTTCCCCTGGTAGGTGGAAATCCGTTCGGAGGGCCCTCCACGGTTGCCACGGCAACGGGCCCGTCACACACAGCTCACCTTCTCGTTCACTGTGCCGGCACCGTCCGTGGGGGCAGCCTCCGCGTTCTGCTGTCCCAGAGGGACCATGGTGGTGCAGTCATTCTCGGTGGTCTTGGGGTCTTTCTTGGAGCTGTTTCTCCGCCCCCTCTGGAGCTGGCTCGATTTGTAGGCCAAGGCCGGGATGGTGTTCACCAAAATCAGCTGCAAGGGTTTTTTGTTCTCCTTGTACTGGCACTGAATGTAGCGCGAGAAGGCCGAGCGGTAGGTCTTGTTGAACAGCGTGTACACCAGCGGGTTCACCGCCGAGGACAGGTACCCGATCCACACGAACACGTTGAGCAGGGCGGCGAGGACGCGCTCGTTGCACGACTCCTTGCACATGACGGCCATGATGTTGGTGATGAAGAAGGGGCACCACATGACCACGAAGAGGAAGAAGACGATGCCCAGCACCTTGCAGGCCTTCTGCTCGTTGCTGATGGACTGCATCGTCCTCCGGCCGTGGGCGCCCCCGGGCTCCCGCTGCGTGGACCGCTGGAAGAGCTTCTCGGACGACAGCGAGCTCTGCGGCAGGAAGCTGAACGAAGGCAGCTTGGCGCGTGCGCCCGGGTCACTCAGGCACAGAGTGGCTTCCTTCTGCAGCGACCTGATCGTTAGAAAGTAGGTGATTACCATGATGGTTAAGGGGATGAAAAACGAGACGAAGGAGCCGATCAGGACAAAGTTATCGTCGGCGAGGAGGCAGCTCCCTTCTTTAAAGACCTTGGAATCGTCCTGAAGCCCGAAGACGGGTATCGGCATGGAGATACCTGGGATTGGACAGAAGGGGAAACGTGACCATGAAGGAAGCGAACAGGCGAAGGCAAGAGCAGCGCCACCTAGCGGCGGCCGCGCGAAAGGGCTTTACATCGACATTGCCCGAAAGCCTGGCATATACTTGCAAAGGAAATTTAACTTTCTCTTGAAGGTACTTACGGATACTAGTTATCTTATACTGATGCTGTATTATATCGTATATACTATCATATGTAGTCATCACATTGTATTCTAACATATATTAATAATATACACTAACTACATGTACTATATTATTCTTTTACTTGTACATTAAATTCCCCTATATATAAGCCTTATAAAGAAGTACAATAAATCTAGCTTTAATTTTCCCGGCTATGTTTTTCTGATCATAACAGTGTGCTTATTTAATGGAAGAAAATACACAGAGAGAAACAAACAGAAATAAAAATGAACAAGGATGCCACCACCCAGAGAGAATCACCATTAACAGCATGATGCCGTGTATCTCATTTCCATGCCGTAAGCTTATTCATGTCTAGTGTGCTGAGTTCAGCGGTCTGATCCATTTTTCAAAGAGATTGCACCTCTTAAAACTCTCCTTTCTCTGTCTGTTCTACAGATTGGCTAAAACGTCCTTATTTCTTACGAAGTCAGTGTCTCACGATAAAGAAAGGTGTGGCAAATCCAGATAAAAAGTACACAGCGATCGGACCAGTAACTGCCACTCATTTCCCACTGCAAATGGCCCATTTTCCCCAGCCCTCCTCTCAGTGACTCCTCCAACCACAAGGGGGCGTGACGCTCCCAGTGCTCCGCCCCCGTGGGCAGCCCCGCGCAAGGCCAGGGCCTGGAAGCCCAGGGAACAGCCATGCCCCACACGGAGTCCGTCTTTTCTCACCACGATGCTGTCCACTTGAGAGAGACACTCACGCACGCATCATGCACACACTTTATAGCATTATAAACGTATTTTCTTTTTAGAAAGTTTGAAAAAAATACAAAATGGTAACAATGAGTTAAAGGAAATATGCACTCCTACTGGCCAGAGATCCACATTTTGAGCCGTTTCTTCTATTTACGGGCATATGGAAATCTGTCCACATCATGCAGTATCTGATGGACAGTTCCTGACCCCTTCACCTCTTCCAGCCAGCCCCCCAATCCCTCTCCCCTCCTAGGGCAACCACCACTCTGTTCTCTGTGTCTTATGAGTCTGTTTCCATTTTGTTTGTTCATTTACATTGTTCTCTCGATTCTGCGTATAAGTGAAATCATACAGTGTTTGTCTTTTCTCTGTCTGACTTATTTCACTTAGCATAGCACCCTCTAGGTCCATCCGTGCTGTTGCAAATGATAACATTTCATTCTTTTTTTTGTGGTCGAGTCGTGTTCCATGGTGTAGTATTGATGGGCTTGTTGATGGGCACCCGGGTGGCTACCATGTCTTGGCCACCGTGAAGGCCGCTGCAGTGTGCATAGGGGTGGGGCTGGCCTTCGGGAAACTTCTGATCGTAAGAGCTAAGACACGGTTTCTGAGAAGCACGTGTTGTTTTCCAAGTGTTGGAAACTAGACCCGTCAGTGGTGTTTTCTGTGCTCCGCTACAAGCTCCCTGTTTCACAGCGTTGCTGTTCATTGATTGGATGGGGCGCTTTGCAGGGATGCAGACCTGGATCCGAGTCTCCGCCCTGGTCCTTTGCTCCCGGACCTGTAACATGGTCCCCAGAGGCCTCAGCGCCTGTCTACCGAGTGAGGGCGGCCCACACGTGTCTCCCTGGATGTGGTGAGGCTAAAATGGATCAAAGATGCAGACACCCAGGACAGTGCCCAGTCCAAAGCGGGTGTTCTCCCACCTGGAGTAGCTCTCTCTGCAGGATTGTTCAGGTTGAACACATTAACTTCATTGTTTTCCTGACTTTGTTCTGTTTCCCTGGGTTTATAGATGCTGGACTTGAATAGGTAATAGATCTTCTTAACCCCAAAGAGGCTAAAAAGCATTTTGGCTGTTGGCTGCATAATTAATAATGACGCGATTAGTAGCTTCTGCCAGGGGCACACAGGGACTCAGTTAATTCTAATTTTGTGTGGCTTGAACTGTTGATTGCTTTTCCCATGTGATTTGTCACAGCCATGACTAGTAATCGTGATACAGAGAAACAAAAATATCAGCTGTCCGAGAACAGGCATATTATTTTGCTATTAAACCCGGCGGTGCCCACGTTCCTGATTAATGCAAAGGGAATGGCCACCTTGTGAGCTTTCTGTCCTACTTGCTCAGGACCTGGTGATTCATGTAAGTGGCAATTTTCCATTGACCAGAACGCGGGATTACTTAAAATAGCAAATTCTCCAACCATCTGCAGGTCAGATGAGCGTTCTCGTTCGGGGAGGATGCACGCACACGCGCACACACACTCACACACACACACGCACATGCTTCCAGCATGGCCCCCCTCTGTGGTCGGGGAGGGAAGGGCTGCTGGACCAATGCCACCGAAGTTGAGGTTTCCCCTCGGGTTGCCCGGGCTGGAAGGGCCACTTCGAAGCGGATGCAAAGAGGGCACCGGCAGGCAGTGCAGACGGGGCTCCTTGATTTGGAGGGGGGATGCACGCCTAGGCCTTTCCATGGCCCATTCCTCTTCGCGTGTAACAAAACTCTCCTACGTACCCTCATATGCCCTTCTCCTCCAGCGCTTCCTCCATGGGGAGCGCCAGCCGGGGCTCGTGGAAGGAATAACCAGGCAGTGAAAGCCACCCTCCGTGAAAGAGGAGACAGGACTTTACATCAGAGAACCGGAGCTCTGAGGTGGGCTCTGCGGGCACCACGAGCAGCTCAAAGCCCACTCGTGAGGAGAGGTGGGAGCTCAGGTCCCCGGTCACGGCCCGGCCGTCCACAGGGCACGCATTCCTGGCTGTGTTGTCTGACACTGGCTGCCTTTGGAGGCCTGGCATCTCCTCCAGCTTGACGTTTCTGCACAGAAAGCAAATTTCTTTCTGAGCAAACAGAGAGGAGCTTGAGCTGCGTGACTCTGCACTCTGTTTGCTACATTCTTTTCTGGGGAGTGGAAGACAGCAGTCGAGCCGCATCACCTGTATTGGCGCCTCCGTGCATGTTTTATTTCTTTTCATTGAGACTCAGATAATTCAATAAACGGGAAACACCGACACCCCCAAACACACAGGCCCTGGCTGGTGCCTCTCCTTCGGGGGACCCCTGCTTGCTTTCCGCACGTAAAGCCTGCGCCTATGGTTTACACGTTGCCGCAGTCTGGGTGAACAAACGGCCTGAACGCCAGAGCTTTGGCTGCGAAAGACGAATTTTGTTCTTAATCCTGGATTTAATCTCTTGGGCCCGAAGGTACTGCAGATACGGAGACAGCGTTCCTTTGGGGGATGAGAAGGCTGCTCTTCTAGGCGGCAGCCTCGGTTTGGAACACCGCAGCGGGGGTCCCCAAGGCCTCTGGTCTCTTAGGATCCCATAGGAGGGGGAGGGGAAGGAGCACACCCTTCAGGGCTCCTGTGAAGAAGAGCACATTCTGGCCCATAGTTCTCATTTCCTCTGGAACTCCTTCGCACTTTAATTCATGCTGAGTTTTTTCAAGTCGGAAGAACAGGTTTGCTGGCAGTGTGACAGAAAGGACTTCCAGTGAATTCTGCAGGCAAAGGGCCACCCTGGGGGGTGGCGGGGGGCTAACAGGGCGGCGGGGGCTGGGGCTGCGGTCCCTCTGGTACAGGCTGCCAGGCTCAGACGTGGGGGAAATGCTGCGTCACCTCCGGTCGGCCGGGGAGGCAGGTGCGTGGAGGGAGGGGGGGGGCTGCGGATGCCTGCCGCTGACCCGAGAAATGGTGGGTTTCTGTGAGAGCCATTCTAATACTCAATCATACATTTTCAAAGCACTTTCACCTATATTCATTTACTCTCAATTCGCTTTTAAAAAACGTATCGATTGACTTGAGAGAGAGAGAGAGAAGAAGTGGGGGAGAGAGATAGATTGATTTGTTGTTCCACTTGCTGATGCATTCATTGGTTGCTTCTTGTATGCGCCCTGACCGGGGACTGAACCCACAACCTGGGCGTATCGGGAGGACCCTCTAACCAACTGAGATACCTGGCCGGGGCCCTCAGTTGACTTTTCAAAAATAAAAGTGTACAGAATATTAGCTACACTGCTCTATGGGCAGAGAAACAGTTCACTTTAGAGAAAGACCGAGGCCTAGCAAGCGTCAACGGTCTATGCAGACCACGCAGCACTTCAGGGGCAAAATCAAGACTCAGCCTTAGGTTCCTCGATCCTGACGGCTGATTATTTTAACCTGCTGCTCTGCCCCGTTTATGGTGGTTTTAAAAGTCTATGAGCATGTCACGTGGCCTAACACGAGTTTCAGGAAGACTGTGTTAACCTTAAAATCTGCAAAGTTTGCATATATGTGCATTGTTTTGGAGAAAGCGTTTTCTTCAGATTCTCAGGGAAGTTTCTGCTCTGCGTGTAGTTAGTAAGCACTGAATTCCATCAACGCCTTAAAGGTGGACCCCTCTCCCCGCCCCGATGACCCCTGCACCTGGAAACTTCCTTCTTTTTTTTATTCTTTAATCTTGGAGCCTAACTTTCCTCTGGCGAGACGTTGTTATTTGAGGGCAGACAGATTTCAACAACACATTCCTTTTTTATATATATATAGAAGTTATTCTTAACTTGGACCGCGTATCAAAATGATCTGGGGAGCTTTTAAAAACGGCGTTGCCTGAGCTCCGTCCTGAGAGGCGCTGGTACCAGCGCTTAAAAAAGACTGATGCCCAGACCCCGCGCGCACGTTATCGATAAAACGGAAGTGCACCCGGGGGAGCCTGATTCGCAGCCCCTGTTGGGAATCTGGGGTGTGTGGGGTTAAACGCGCAGTGAAAACGTGTTTATTCCGAAATAAAACTACGTCAGGTACGGCTTCTGCACAGCGCCGCCCCTTGTCCCGAGGAAGCACGACTGTTACTGTCCCCGCAGGCGCAGGCGCAGGCTGAGGCTCACGGCCCAGCACCGAACTGACGGGGAGGGGCCAACACGTGCCCTCGACTCCTCCCCCCATTTGTGCACGAGTTACTGGAAAACAAAAAGGCTCAATCTCCAAATAGGTTCTGAACCTGCGTTCCGTCCCAGGTGGCACGTGGTACTGGGGGGGGGGCGGGGTGGGAATGCTGACTGTCCCCTCGCCCAGCGGCCGTGCCCTGCCTGGGCTGCTGGCCGCACCGTCCAGTCCCTGCTCCCCAGAAAGGCAGCCTCCTGCTCCCCGGGCCCTAATCCCTTCCCCTTTCTGTCTCACGCGCCGGACGTTGCGCTTTTCAGACGACTGCACTCGGCCTCGCTGGACGCGGGTCGTCGGCCGTCACAGAGGGCCTTGTCGAACCTCGTCTTTACGGCGCCACGTCCCCCCTCCCACGCGTTTGCAAGGAGACAGGTTCTGGGGCCCTTCTTTCTGAACAAGAAGAGAATGGGTCGCCCACGGGTCGTCTCATTCCTGGGACTCCGGTCTGGAAGGTGCGTGGACGGCATCAGGGGGTTTGGACACTCAGCTGGCAGCGGGTGCGCACGCAAAGCCAGGCCCACAGGCTCTCCCTCCTCCGGCCTCTCTCGGGCACCCCTTCCTCGGGTACCACGTGGGCCACGTTACGTCAGGAAGCACTACAGCCTCCCTAGTGCCCGGGCCTGTACCGGCCATGGAGCCGGCCCACAGAGTCCGTGTGATCTGTCCTTATAACGCGATCGTTCCGTCTGATGCAGTCACGGGGCATCTCTCTCTTCTTTGTGTCACGCCTGGACCTATCCGGAAGGCCCACGTATAGTCTGGTCCTTCCCCTAATCACCTAGTGGGATCCGAGACACTCCCAAGAGCTGCCTGTGCCCACAGGTCTCTTCCTAGCGGCCTGTGTGGTGCGCAGTGGGACCCCCGTTAGAGGGAGAGGTCCCACCACTCTGTGCACGCACCTGGGGCAGCTGGGAGGGGGCACTCTGAGTCCCCGTGCAAGGTGCGGGGGTTCAGAGATGCACAGCAGGGGGGACTCCTGAGGGAATGGGCCTTGGAAAGGGAGGTGGTCACAGGAGAGAAGGCACGGAGGGTATCTCAGGGAGGCAGGCCAGGGAGGGACGGGGGTCAGTGGCAGGTTGGCTGGGTCGTTCCTAAGAGCCTTGAGCACCGGGGGGGGGGGGGGGGGGAAGGCGCAGGGTTTGGAGTGAAAAGGGAACCACAAACTCACGTCGCCCCTTGGCCCGGGACCAGCTCTGATGCCATCTGCCTCCCTGATACACTCTGTGGTGGCCCCAGAATTCCTCTGCAGCAGGGGCCTCGGGGGGGCTGCCAGCGGGGTGTTGGGGAGCAAGGCCACCAGTCCCGTGGCTCCGTCAGCAGGGGGAGCACGCTGCTGTCCCCCGACTGTGCGGTGATTATTCGAGGGTGCGGTGGGGGCTGCCCAGGAGATTACGTTCCCAAACCGTACCCCACACTTCTTTTAAGACCTATGTCCGGACATCTTTCCCCCAGACACCCCGGTATGAAGCCTTCCCTGAGCCATTTCTCTCTTTAACAAGAACTCCGCAGTCTGTTGGCACCGCCCTGCCTAATCTGCACTGTGCTAACTCACACTGCTAATACCTTAAGTCTTTCCCTGGCAGTGGCGTCTCCCGTGAGGGGATAATCTCATGAATGCAGGGACGTCTTTTCCCGTGCTTCTGCTGAGCCACCCCAGCCTCCGAGACAGCCCTGCTCAGCCCAGGAAGGGGCGGGGCGAAGGCTCGTGGGACGGGCGAGCATGTGACGGCACAGGGCAGCAAAGGCAGGGAGTTAGAGTGAATGCAAGCCGCAGTGCATTTTATAGACACAGCTTGCGTTCACTGAAGTAGTTCATGATGCTTTTCTTCCCTTTTGCCGGGAAAACCCAGTACATGAGGTTGCCAGTGCGCCACGTGGGGCGGGAAGAGGGAAAACGTGTATGTACGTGATGCCTAATTCGGATGTTCTCCGGAGGGAGCTCCGTCCAGTTAGGTCACTGGCACCCGAGCGGACTGCCCCAACAGCTCGAGTCCCCCCAAAAACACCTCTGTGGGATGCGGTGCCTGGGAGACCTGGGTTTCTTCCTGTCTGTTCTGCCTTCTTCTCAAAGCTCTTGGTCAAGTTCACGAAACAAGGGTGGGCAGGAAGAGGGCCGAACGGGGCAGCTCAGGACCCAGGCTCGGAGCTGAGTCTGCCCATCACGGCTGGCCGGCCTTGGGCGGCCGACCTTTAACGCCTCTCTCTGCGAGGGGGAGGTGATGAAAACAGAGCTTCCCTCCTCTACACACAGGGCGCGGGCGAGAAGGCAGTGAGGCAGTGTGTCTGCGTTACTTGGCAAAGTGTAAGATGAAAATGATGGTAGTTTACCAAGCAGGAAGCCAGGCTCCGTGGGTACTGCAAAAGACCTCTGAGAACCTTCCAGAAGCCTAGGATCTTGCAGGGAAAACCCGATCCATCGTGATCTAGTAAGATGGCAGTGTGGGTCAGCGCGAGGTCAAGGGCAAAGAGGCTACCACGGAAGCCACGCCTACAGGGCGCGGCTGAGTGCGGCTCTGTCTGGCACGTGGCTGCGTGCTTAGCAGCCGGCACACAGGCCGCATCCCAGGGGCGCCCAGTAGAGCGGGTCCTCCCTGCATGGCGGTGATCAGTGTTAGACCTTCACCCACTAATCACATACTGAGCACACAGAGGACTGGGCGCTCCAGGAGTTCGAGAGGAGGGAAGTGCTTGGGTCTGTCATCCCGACTGGACCCCCCAAGCCTCCTGCTGTCATCAGCCCCACGTAAGACTGGAGGGCAGGCAGCGTGGAGACGCAGACGGGAGAGTCGGCTCAGCACTGGCATCCACGTTTTCAGAATCATGCAGGCAAGGTCCATCTGTATCGACCCTGGACTATTTTCTTTTTAAGGCCGCTAGAATGCAGGATAGCAGTTCTCCAGTGTTTGGGTCTCAAGACCCCCACACGCCTTTAAACATTATCAAGGATTCTAAAGAATTCTTCTTGTTTTTGTGGGTTGGGTCTATAAGCATTTCAAACTGAGAACACAAACATAATAATTAATCAATTCATTTAAAAATAAAGCTAATAAGCCCAGTACATAACATACAATTTCTATGAAAAATAATTCTGTTTTTCCAGAGCAAATCAAATAGCGTGTCCCTGTGTTATAATTTCGAAAGCACCCTCCTGGAAGACGGCTAGACTCTCATAGACGTTTCTGCTTCGGCCGGTTGTTCCGTCACACACGTGCGCCCCGGGAAACTCCACTGTCCCCTCATAAGCAGATGACACGGGAAAGGGCAGACGACACCTTATTTCTCCCAGCTTTGTGGAGATAAAACGAATGCTGAACCTTGTGCGAGTTTACGGTATGCGATGTCATGATGGACACACATACACGCAGCCAAGTGTTGGCTGTAGTAAAGTTTGTTACCTCATTGTTCACCTCACACCGTCACCAGCTTGTGACTGTTTTCACAGTGAGAACCTCAAAGCCCTCAACTCAGCGACTGTCAAGTGTGTATCATACAGCATCAATGACTGGGGCGCCACACTGCACCCTGGATGCCTGGACCTTATTCGTCTCATAACCAGACGTCCGCGCCCTCTGACCGTCGCCTCCCCATGACCCTCCTCCTCACCCCAGTGACCACCGTTGTCCTCTGTGCGAGTTCAACGTGTTCAGATCCCACACGTGAGTGGGGTCGTGCGGCCCTGGCCTTTCTCCGTCCGACTCGTTGCGCTTAGTACAGCGCCCTAGATGGTCCCTGGTTGCCCCAAACGGCAGGACTTCCTCCTTTTTTTATGGCTCAATAAATTGCACTGTGCACATATCATCTTCAGGTGCTCATCGGTGGACACCCACGTTGTTTCACGTCTCGGCGGTTGTGACGACGCTGCAGTGAACCTGGGGCTGCAGATATTTCTCTGAGGCAGTGGTTTAATCTCATTTGGATATTAGTATCATCACATTAATAATTATAATTGGTACTGACCTCCCTGAAGCATCCTGGAGATGCCGGACACCCCCTTTGCAAACCACTGATACGGAAGAAAAAGCCACCAGCTTAGAATCAGAAAACCCCAGCCTGGATCCCCTTTGACCTGGAGCAAACCACTTACTGTCTCTGAAGTTTTTTTTCTGTAAAATGAGCATTATTTAATAGAATAATCTTTAAACGATTATCCCGAGGAACATAAATGAGAATTGCTGTGCCGTGGGCAGTAAATCTACAGCTGACCCATGAACAACGCCCATTGGGTTGAAAATTCGTGCGTGACTCAAGTGGGCCCTCCACCCAGGCAGGTCCCCACCTGAGCCTGCTCCATGGGGATTCCCACCTGAGTCTTGAACGACAGGCGGAGGAGCTGT
Source organism: Phyllostomus discolor (assembly GCF_004126475.2). Classification (NCBI taxonomy): domain Eukaryota; kingdom Metazoa; phylum Chordata; class Mammalia; order Chiroptera; family Phyllostomidae; genus Phyllostomus; species Phyllostomus discolor. Next base: position 4,099,087 of record NC_040913.2, on the reverse strand, counting down.
GGAAAGCAGCCGAGCTGAGTGCGTCGGTTGAAAAAGGATGTGTGTATAAGCAGATCCCTGCAGTCCAAACCCACGAGGTTCGAGGGTCGCCCGTAGCACTGGGTAGCAGACAGAACTCACAGAGGAGAATGTCTGACAGCCTCCGCGAACATGCCCCGTTCTTCCTTGTGTCTACAAATCCTTCCTGTGGTTGGAACCTCCTTACACCTCTCGTGTGGCTCGAACAGAAATGGAAACCAGCTTGCCATCACTCTTATCAGAGTCCAACTTCGGTTCTGGCACGTCTCCCGTCTCAGACAACTCGGTTCTCAACCGAATTGTTCTCAGAAAAAAAATGTCTCAGTGGTCGAACAGAACTTGGGTTCTTGACTGGTCAGCCTTTTCACGTTGAGCCCTGTGTGATCAGCCAGGCGTCTCTCCGTGTACAGACAAATCGCTTCTGGAGCAGCCAGAACAAAGTTAGTCCGAGAACCAAGGTTCCGCTGCGGCTCAGTTTAATAATCTGTGCCTCGTGCGCCTCTGCTGAGGAGGGATCTGTGAGGAGGGCGCCGGTGCACCCATCACGGTGGGACCTGGTGGAGCGCAGCCGTCTCTGGGACGTCTGGGCTGGATTCTCAGCTCTGTCCTTCCCCACACCTAAGTAGCCAACGGTGAAAATCTAGTGACTTCCTCCGTGAGTGGTAGCTCAACAGCCGGGATTTCTGAGCAATGGGTGTGCGACGTGATACTGCTTTAGAAGTGTGTTTTCACTACAAGAAACTGCCATTTTAATTAGTTTCATTTGTGGTAAAGATGTCACTTTTTTCTATCAGTATCAAGGCTCTGGAATTATTACACTCTGCGAAACTTCCTGTTTTCTAAAGGCATGACAATACGTGGGGGGAAATGTGGAATTAGTTGTAACTTTGCATGTTTGCAGGGTGTATTTCTTTTCCAAGTCACACTCAGATCTCTGCAGCAAAAGCGTTGTCATAATTTGTCCTCGGCTTCAAATGTTCTTATATGGCCAATTTCTTCTCATTTTCCAAGATTTAGCTAAAATAAGAAAGGTCAGAAAACCCTTCCACGACACCTTGTCCAAACGGTTCCCATGATTGCTACCGTGCTGCTCTGTCCTGTTCACCCACGGCACTTCCACCAGCTCCCAATTATATTTTTGTTTGTGAGCAGATGTGTCTGTCTCATTCTGCTTAAGGTCTGCGGTTGGTGGCTGTGTGGTACAGGCTGGTAAAGTGACCGTCAGCCCTGGCTCGACTTCTGATCTGAGGCCAGATGCTACGTCCTGTTGCTGCATAAGACGCAGAAACCTCCACAGTTAATTAGGCTGATCTAAGAAGAGGTCCCAGGTGGCGGTGCAGAGAAGTCACAGCCAGCACGCCGCCGGTGCGGTGCATGGGCGGGTGGGTCTGTGCGTGTGGGCGTGTGTTGGGTCTCGGGTAGGGGTGTCTGGGGCAGGGGGGGATGGCGGAGAAGTCCCCTCCCTTTTCCTTTGGCAGAAAGATGGTGGTGTTGCTTCCGAAGAAAGTGGAGAGGGTTACTGAAAGCCCCCAAACTTGAACGACGCTGATTGTGAGACTCGATTCTCCAGGGGAGAGATGCGGAATGACCCTTCCTCCAGAAGTTGGCTTAATTGGATTCCAGCGGAGCGGGATGAATTCTTAATCAGAACATGTTTCCTTTGCACAAAATGGATATTGTCAGAGTTCCGCCTGTTTACCCACCAAGTGGTCATGAGCAGCCATCAGCGGCTGACCTTGACAGATTCCATGACAGAAATAATGAAGTCTGCTGGGTGGCAATTATTAATGTTTGCTAATTGTTTTGCATTTGCAGAGCATTAGACGGGAGTGAAATAGAGCCACACACCCAGGTGGTTTGACCACAGGGAGAAGACGAGGCAGGCAGCAATGGAAAGTACAGGGTGCTTAACGAAAAAAAAAAGGATAGCTCCCAGGAATAAATCCTACAAACAAATGCAAATTCAGATGCATCTTTTTTAATCACTGGATTGAAAAAGTTGATTACTTCAAATTAGACTCACCAGGTGTTTTTGTTATAGGCAGCTAAGTGGGAAGATAGGAATTTATCCTCTTAAAAAGTCCGAGTTATTTTACAGCCACTGAGAGAAAACTGAGCTAAAAGGATAAAAGGAAGAAAGCAACCAAGTTCAGAGGGAAACGGAGGAGAACAGCTTAGGAGCAAGAGAAGGAGAATAAATAAGATGAAATCCCATTGAGTGCTGGCATTTCTGAAATTTTGGCTGATGTAACAAAGGATGTGATTTCATTTTTTTTTCTTCTAAGCGGCTTTCTTCTCACTGACATACTTTCAGATGATAAAAATTTTCCTTTCCTTCTCCTCAGAACCATGATTGAATTCCTGGAGCCTCCGGGCACGTGACTCGGCAACAAGAAATACAGCTCAGCTCCTCCCCTTAACCCCAAACGGGATCAGCTGCGGGCAGAGGCGCGCACTGGCCTTCTGTGATGTAGGTTGGGGGACATCGAAAGGCCTGTTCTCACGTTCTCTCTCACCTTCCTGACATTTTCCCATCCGAGGTTCATTTCTTTGTATCCATCAATCACCTCCATCTTCCTGGCACCCTCTGCTGAAAACGCGCACTTCTGGAAGAGGTGATATCTTAGGAGCCGTTAACTTTGGTCAGTCCTGGGGAGACTAAAGCAGGTGGAATGCATTTGTGTGTGTGTGTGTGTGTGTGTGAAATTCGCCTTTGGAAAAGGGAAGAACTGGCAGGTTCTACAATTCCAGAGAGAAGTTCCTTCTCCGGCTTCATCGACCCCCACTGCCACAGCTCCCCGGATCACTCCTTCCCCAGCTGAAGTCAGTTTCCCTTCCACGCCTTTGCGTCCTCACTGCCAGAGAGCCCAGGGTGAGGATGGCTGTGGAACACCCACGGGGCAGCCTCCTCCGGGAAACAAAACGAGGTTCTCTCTTGCTGCTGCCTGTCTGCAGGGTTTCCGGGTTGGTGGTCCAGGCCCCTGCTGGTTGCTTCCATAAGAAGTTAGCTGTGGACTTCAAAACGACCTCTGTCCACGCATGAGAAATAGAGAACCGGATGACAAGTGAGTTCCTTGCCAGCTGTGACTCAGGTGCACTAAACCAACTGTGCCTTCCAGAAGTGTCCTTGGAATCACAGCAGAGAGGCAGTGCCTGCGTAGCTCTGAACTGGTCAGTTTAAGCACATCACACTTTAGAGGAGACGGACAATAGGAAGCTTTTTAAAATCTTCCCCCCCCCCCCCGTGGCTGCCTTCAACCATTAAGGGTCCGCTTTGTGGAAGATACCACAATCCAGGAGTCCAGGCGCAAGCACTGCAGAAGATACGATCTATGCACATGAATGTACTACTAGGGAAGATAAACTGTTTCACCATCAAGGTTAATAAAATATTAACAGAATGAGGAAAACGAGCAGGGAACGAAATACTGTAGAATTCACTTTGCCACAGGTGAAGGTGGCATATGGGTCCCCGATGAGACACCCCAGGAATAAGAAGGGGAAACGGGAAGATAAAAGCCCCCCAAGCCTTCGCTGGGAGATAGATCGCGAGCAGCTTCTATTCAATGAGCTTTCCTACGGCAGCCTCTGACTCCTGCCCGGTCACGCACGCTGGGTGTCCTCTAACTGACAGTGGACCCAGTGGTAAAATCCACCGGCCTGCACAACTTGGAGCCGAGACCTCCAGGGAGCATCGGGGGCGAAGTAAAGGGTGAATGATCTGGTGTTTGCAGGGGGAACCCGGGAACTGGAGAAAGTGCAGGCAGTCCTTAGGGGAGACAAGGAGCCAGGAAAGGGGGCGGAGGGATGCGCAGGCGTCGGAGGCAGAAGGACCCGTGCAGCGTTGACGCCTGGGGAACGCGGGCCAACGTCAGCCTCAACGCAACGGGAAGCCCTGGAGATGTCTGAAAAGCCTTTCGTTACACAGCTCGCATCCCTGAATTCTGCTGAACGCCTGCAATCCACCAGCGTGTCCGACCGCAGATGACTGGGCTGGCGGGTATGTCTATTGAATGAGCATATAAAAACCTTGGCCCGGGCTGAGCACTTCATCAACATTAAGGCCTTTTAAGGAAATGAAATCTACAGAGCCCGCGGGCCACGGGGTGGGGGCATGACGGCATGCCTCCTTCTTCAATGTGAACTCTGTCAAGTCCTGGAGTCAAATCTGTAATGAAGTGCTGTGAGGGAGCTTCCGGTTTTCTCAATGCGACAGAAGTCGGTGGGTGCGGATGACTGTTCCAAGTAGCGTTTCCGGTGACACAGAAAACTGGGCAACGACTCCCAGGAAAGCAATACATTGAAAAAAAATAAGCCCTTTGGTTAATATAAGGCGATTGTATTTGACTGTCCCTATTTCAGAGCATGTGGAAGACTGTGTTAGCACTGACTGGGAAAGACAATCCTTCCCCCAGAAGCGGTTAGCAGGGATGGAAACATTTGCATGTTGGGAATGAGGTAAGCTTTTCTGAGCTTTTCTCCAGTCTTCCCAGGAGGCCTTTCCGCCGTCTTTCCCTCACACGCTCCGCCATTCAAAACCCTGCTGTCTTCGTTTTGCCCCTGCCCTGGGAGTCCTGAGCCGATTTGCTAGCTCGAGCTCCCTAAGTTGCTCTGCAGATTACGGTTCTATAGACTGACTGGGTCTGTTCCTCTGGGCGGCCCTGACTGGGAGAGGTTGCGTGGGCAGGGTTTGCAGGACTCCGCCGGCGTGAGGCTGGCTCACGCAGACACAGGCGGACCCAGTAATCCGCTTTCCAACCTGCTCACCTGTACAGCTGACCTGTCCTGCAGCACCCCCAACCCCCTGGACTCACAGCTCTGCCTGTGTCTCTCCCTCCTTCTCCTGGGGCCTCCCAGCACCTGGGCAGAGATAACCTAGACAGGCCTCGGAGGCGCGAGGGTAGTAAAAAGTGGAAGAAAGTCAGTGTCACCCACGGGAAACAGCCATGGCCTTGAAGTCCGAAGACCTGCGTTTGAGTCCCCACGTCGCCTTGTCAGTTACGGAGTCCTGACTAGCCCCTCTGGGCCTCCTTCTGGCATTGGACAAATTGATTGAGCCCTGACCGTGGACTAGGCATTGCGTTTGGGGCCGCAGAATCATCAGGGACCTGGACTAGAAACCGTTACCCCCACGGAATGCACATTCCAGTGAGGGGAGCTGAAGACAAAACGTAAGTGAACAGGTTACATAATAGGAGGTAATAAGGAAGCTACAGAGAAAAAACGGGGGAAAATAGCTGGGCGAAACAGGTGGGGAGTAGATGGGAGGAATATAACTTCTCGGGGGGGGGCAGGGCGGGCCCCACTAACAAATCAACCTCTGAGCAAAGGCTTGCAGGGAATGAGGCGATAGGACATGTACCAATGGGTAAGAACGTTCCACGTGGTGCAGGCCCAGAAACCGCAAGACAAACGCAGGAAAAGAAGTCCTTGCTGAGCCTTATCTGCAACTCAGAACAATGACCTCAGCTACTCTGCAAAGGCTTGCTTACTGTATGGCGGGACCAGAGTAGCATAAAGTCTCTGGCACGAATTTTCCATCTAAAATATGTTCTATCGACTTCATGTCTACAAGCTGGTGCCAACTGACCTTCCTCCCGGAATGGGAAGGCTGACATCTTGACAAATGATCGGTCTCGGGGAAAGGGCCATTTTCAGTGTGAATCTGTCTTGCTCCACGGCTCACTCTGTATGAATTTGTATCAGCATCATGGCAGCGCCCGGCACGCCTGTGGGTGTGCGGGGCGGCATACAACTGTGGGGAGACGGTTCTCCACGGCTCTCCGACTTCCTGCTCCTCCAGAATATTCCCCAACGGCAGCGACCGTGTCTCCGTCGGGAGCAGAGGGTGGGCTGCACGCTGCTCATCATAAATGACCTGGGTTCCTTCCCCGTGCTGCAGTCTGCTGGCTGTGTCATCGCTTCAGGGCCCTCTGGCATCACCCTGTGGGGGTCCGGGCTCGGGCACCCAGTGTAAGACATCGATGAAGCCCTGGCTGGCGTAGCTCAGTGGATTGAGTGCGGGCTGCGAACCAAAGCATCGCAGGTTCGATTCCCAGTCAGGACACATGCCTGGGTTGCAGGCCACGGCCCCCAGCAACCACACATTGATGTCTCTCTCTCTCTCTCTCTTTCTCCCTCCCTTCCCTCTCTAAAAATAAGTAAATAAAACCTTTAAAAAAAGAATTTGTAAGCTGTAAAAAAAAAAGAAAAGAAAATGACGATATCCTGCCTGTTGCTATTACAGGGAACCTAGGATCTAAGGCTCTCGTGTGTCAGCCGGCGCCCATGAGCACCTGGCAGGTGAACTTGGAAGATCTGCAAGTAGAGCGAAATCTAAGGCCCACCCTTCAGTCTTCATATCTGCCACTGGGATGCATGAGGGATTTTTTTTTAGTGTTAGTTTTTTTTTAAGATTCTATTTATTTATTTTAGAGAGGGGGAGGGAGGGAGAAAGAGAGGGAGAGAAAAACATCAATGTGTGGTTGCCTCTCATGTGTCCCTGGTTGGGGACCTGGCCTGCATGCAACCCAGGCATGTGCCTTGACTGGGAATTGAACCTGTGACCCTGAGCCACGCCAGCCAGGGCTGCATGAGAGATTTTGTTAGAATGGGAGAATGAAGGCATTTAAACAATGACAAACCTCATAAACAAGCAACTGAAGATTTTTGAAGTCTACATTTTAACCTCCTTTGTCCTGGCCCAGGTACAAAACGCCCAGATCATAAGATGGAAAAGGAAAAGGACAGTTCATTAGCCGCCCAGCACTGTTGCAAAGAGACAGTCGGTCCTGCAGTAGCGGGTCTGTCAGGCAATTAATCGGAAACCCAGATGGTAAAATCTGCGAATTTCACAGACTGCCTATGGAAATTTTATTTCCATTTTAAAGCGCTTTTTCTTTTCTTCTCTCTCAAACTATGGGGATGCCTTTCCCTGGAAAGGTCGGACTTCGGGAGGCACACAACATTTAAATAATCTGAAAGGTTAGCACCCTCGCATGTGCCGACTGCCCGGGCTGGGTCAGGGAGTCGTGCTGCGTGAAATGACCGAAGGCTGCCCCACGGCTGGACACGCGGTCTGGAGGGGAAACGGAGGCGAGTTCCCATGGCTCAGTATTGAGATCGACACTCGTCCAAGGACTCTGTGGGGCAAGGCGTGATCAAGAACAAACCCCACTCAGCAGACCACGGGTTGGCAGGAATCCACTGCAGGACCATCCACAAACCTCAACTAAAGGAATTACGTGCTACCTGTCCAATACCGTCCTAAAATGAGGGGATTCGCGCCCTGGAAGACATGGGTATAATTACTACACCTGGTTATTTGAGAGAACCTGTTCGTAGGGAATACACCTTCAATTCCCTGTATTTAACTCAGTTCCTCTTTCATGCTTTCTTACAGCGTTCTTATAATTTATCTTCAGGCACTTCCCCAAGGAAGTCTAGAGTGGCTATTCATTCTTCAATCACCCGAAAGTGCTTTACAAACGGCACCTACGTTCACTAGCTACTAAAATGCTGCCATTTAGAAACGTGGAAGGAAAAGTTATGCATGGCTATACTAACACTGCCAAACAGAACATTTTCAATACTTACTAAAAGATTTTTAAATAAGAAATTTAGGAAAAAACTCTTTGCAAAGATGTTCACTTTTTTATTCCGAGGTTGTTTTATTCCAAGGTTGTTCAATAATATAACTTGTGGTGATAAAGTAACTGGAGGAATCTCAAGGGAGTAAAAAGGGAAAATAAAGGGAAGAAATAAAAAGGGATTGAAGTAAGTGTCGCAGGTTCGATTCCCAGTCAGGGCACATACCTGGGTTGCAGGCCATGACCCCCAGCAACCGCACATTGATGTTTCTCTCTCTCTCTCTATCTCCCTCCCTTCCCTCTCTAAAAATAAATAAATAAAATCTTTAAAAAAATAAAAAATAAAATAAAAAGGGATTGAAGTAGACATAGCACCAAAAACATAAGCAACAGAAAAAAAAAAACCCAGATAAATTGGACGGACCTCACCAAAAGTAAACTTGCATGCATCTGAGGACATTATCAAAGAAAAATGATAACCTACAAATGGGAAAAAATTTGCAAATCACAGCTGAAAGTTTCAATATTGTAAACACTCCTAAGACTACCGTGAAAACTCCTAAAACCCCACCAAGGGAACATTCCAGTCAAACGGGCAGAGGACTCGCATGAGCGCAGAAGACAGACAAAGGCCACAAGCACCGAGACAGTGTCCGGCACTGGGGGCGTGTGAACTAAAGCCACATTGAGGTCCCACTTCACACGGCTGGGGTGGCTAGGACGAAAACCAGCAGCTCACAGGCTTTGCGGATGGAAAGTGGAACTCTCCTGCTTTGCTGATGGGAACGTAAAATGTTGCACTTACTGTGGGAAGTGTTTGGCAGCTCCTCAAACACTAAACAGATAATTGCCCTGTGACCCAGCAACCCCACTCCTCGGTCGATGGGAGGACTGGAGACCGGACCAGAACAAAGCCCTGTGCGCCGATGTTTATCTCAGCCTCGGGCACAGCAGCCAAAAGGTGGCATCGACCCAAGAGTCCATCAGCAGACACTTCCATACTCAAAGTGTACACACAATGAACTGTTACTTAGTTGTCAAAAGGAATAAAGTTTTGATACATGCTATAATATAGATGACCTTTGCAAGCACGCGTAGCGAGGTAAGCCAGAAACAAAGGGACAAATGTAATTACACTTACGTAAAATATCTAGGATGAGCAAATTCACAGACAAAGTAGATTAGGGGTTAGCAGGGGCTGAGGTAGGAGAAAATGGGGAGTAATTGCTTAGTGATTAGAGTTTTGTTTGGGGTAATAAGTTAGGAAAAAGATAGTGGTGATAGTCACACAAGATTGTAAATGTAATACCGAGGAATTGAAACTTAAAAATAGCTGAAATGGCCAATTTGTTATGTTGCAACAAAAAAATTTTAAAACTGCATGTTTTTATCTGTGATTTAAAAACAAAATGCAACTTCTCAATTGATCAAATAAAAGCTTTCTGAGCAGAAAAAAGTGAAAAAATCACCAAACTAAATATACCTGAGGTAATTATAGATGAATGAACCCAAATATAGACTGCTGTAGGGATAGAATAAGATAAATCACATCAAAAGCTAATTTACTGTTTTTTTAATCTTATTTATTGATTTTTAGAGAGAGAGAAAGGGAGCAAGAGAAACACTGATTTGTTGTTCCATTGGTTTATAAACTCATTGGTTGCCTCTTGTATGTGCCCTCATCGGGGATCGAACCTGCAACCTTGGTATATCAAGGCAACACTCTAACCAACTAAGCTACCCAGCCGGATAGTTTTTCCTTCAAATTATTGTTTCGAATATACTACTTTATTAGTCAAAACTAAAAACAGAATTGGGAGAACGACTACCAGATTTCAGTGTTACACCAACGCGAGGGAATAGTTTGCAGCCATTAAAATCATAATCATGAAGCCCACATGGAAAAATGGAAATTGCTGATAACTAGCTGAGGGTTTCAGTAGTGTAAGCTTCTCATGTTAGTACAATGTTCTGTGAAAATATCAGAATATAGAGCAGCAGAAAGGATGTTATCTTTGTTGAAATACATAGTCTGTGAGGGACAAATCGTAAGAACAAAGATGGTTCTAGGATTAAAGTATTTCAAATGCTATTGCTTTTTTCAATTTTTTTACAGAAAAGGAAAAATGAAAAAGAGTGGTTGGCTCAACACCTCACATCTCCATTAAGATAATTACCTAGTGTGCAAAATAACTTCGGAGTTTGGAGACAGATTTTCTTTAGCCTGGAGCTGTTTCAGTTATATTCCATTTTAAACTGAAGACTGTTCTTGTCTAAACTGGGCTAGAATTAATGACAGCAGAGATGAGCAAAGGATTTAAAGATAAGTTCAATTCCCCTGAAGTTTTGCTCGGGATCTCACTAAATATTCTCGTTTAATTCCAGCTTCAGGGTTCAGGTTATATAACTAACTCTCAGACTACAGACTCGACAATGAGCTTAGGTATCTGGAGTCCAAGCTCCTCATTGTGCAAATGAGGAAGCTGACATGTGGGCGGTGCCCTCTGGCTGGCAAAAGCTGGGATGCTCAGGTCACCTGGGTGCTAACACTCACCAGAGCAGCTTCTCACCGCATGCTGAGCTCTGCGTGACCGTGTGTTACAGAGACAGGAGGCTGTAACTCCAAACGTTGTGAGTGTGTTGTGTAATTTATCCTGAACCAACTAAACGCACCGTCCCTTCTCTCCTCCCTCCCTCTCGCCTTTTAGAATCTTTTCCATTGTGGGAATTATTTCAACTTATCAGTAACTGAACTTCAGTGGGTGCTTGAAGCTTCATGTCAAAAAAAACTTTCAGATAAAACTGTGAATGCAACCTGACTCCGATTTCTTATTCTATCCTTGTGAAAAAAACCTGTGAAATGCTCATAAATGAAAAAAGGTCAGCTTTGGCCTAAAAAAGACACAACAAAACAAGGGAAATCAATCACAAAGCCTTGCATTCCTTAGGAGGACTACTCAATTCTTGACACGGGAGCTGGTGTACAGCAGACCACCTTCCGCCCACGGGTCCTCTCTGGGCGGAGGCTACTGCAGCCCCCTTTCAGCCGGCTGAGCCCCTGGCTGGGTTGCTAACTGTCGTCTGCTCTGCATTCAGTCATCGGAGAATAAGAAACAAGCAGATCATCCTGAAAATAGACTGCGTGGCGTTGCTCTTTCTCTAGGGTCAATGACTTAGTTGATTCACCCAAGAGCCAGTCCTGTCTCTAAGGAACTACAAAGTATTCGTATACGCTCCAGAAGGTCAAGCAGACTGGTGATACAGATGCACCGCAGGTTTTGGTCAAGCCAGGAAGAGGTTGCAGCGCCCGTCCTTGTATTTTGACGCCCACCTTGCTCTAAGCGTGACGTGGAAATTCCAGTGGAGACCCGGAAATAGAATCCCTTGCTATTAGGGAAAAAGCATCTTTGTTCAGAGGCTTGCTGACAGTTTGGGGTATTGAGGCCTAACCGCAGAAAAGGGAATTAGAGAGCTGAGAAGGGTTATCAAAATGTAATTTAATTCTAGACAAGTCTCACATGAGACCTGATTTTTCCTAAATTACTTCAAAAGAGCTCCAGGGAAATTACTTTAGTTGTGTCTTTCATTTTTCCGCTTGAATTTTGGTAATGTGTCATCGATGGGCAGTAGCACCTTTAAAAGATTGTGGTGCTCGTTGTCATGGGAAAAGGCACCTTATTACCTGGACCAATGTGGAGTAAAACCTACTCCACAAAGTAATACCCTTAAATTTAGTTTTTACATCAAAGATAATGTGACAGAGACTGTAAAAGGTCAAGGCTGATGCACCTGCTTGAGGAAACCGGGATTGGCTCATTAATGGCCAGTTTTGCGAGCATTTTCTGAGTGCCCAGTGCTCGTGGGGAGGAGCTCCAAGACAAGTAAGGCCTGGCCCCGCCCTTCCCTGAGAGGCGAGAAACCCAGTATGCTGTGGTGCACAGTCTGACCGCTCTGTGGGCGACTTGAGGAAGAGCTTACTCGGTTTCTTGCAAATAAGGGGACACGCAATGTGCACATCTGACATTTTAAAACGTATCTATGCGATGCAGCCTATGAGAATGTACGTGAAACATCTATCCAGAATCAAAGCTGATAGTAGCGGTAGTGCTTCCTGTCCATCCCTCTGAGACGGATGATCCGGGAACAGTCCCCAGGGATGCTCGGTGCCCAGGGGCCCCAGTGCACTTCCCGCGTTTCTTCACAGCAAGGTCATCACGAACGGAAACAAGGCCAACGGTTCTCGTCCAACAGTGAAATTGTCTCCAGGGATGGGTCATTATTTTTGTTACTTCGCACTGTCTCAGAAACTAGTCTAAACATGCTCATTATGGTCGATTAGAAAATACGTTTTGCCTGCGGTGTTTGGGCTCATTCTCGGAGTCTTTCATTCACTTTTCTTTAACATTCTCACACATGGTTTAGCAACACGTGAAGGAAATACCTACTCAGAACAGGCAGGCGACTCAGTGCTGGCTAGGGCGGGTCACTGAGGGTGGCAGGGCTGGTAACAGGGTTCTGAAGGTCACAGCCAGAGTCTGAAAGGTCTCCATCCCCCCACTGAGGAACAGCCCCTATTAGTGGTGTTGCTGTAATTGCTTTCACTTTCATGGGAAATATAAACATTCGACAATGAAACCTCATTAATATAATGAAAATATTTCCTGCCTGAATTAATAGGGCTGTCCCCTGCTGAGTTGAAAGTGCCATGTTATGAAAAGACAAACGTGTGACTTCCAGCTTGTGCCTGAAGTCAGAGTGTGAATTTCTCATGGTGTGTGTCTCTCATCCTTCGCTTCTCTCTGTGACCGCCTTCTCCAAGCCCGTTTCTATGGAAACAGGCATTAAATCTATGAAGATCCCGGGAAAGCTACTGTACAGATGTTTATCTGCACGTCTATTTGCTGTGCTTCGCCAGGTGAGGTCTGATATGCAAAAAAGGGGGTCACAGGTGGACATACTACTTTGAAGATGACTTGCCCTGGGGGGTGGGGACCAGGGAATCCACAAAGGCCTTCCAGGGAAACTGTTTTTCTCCCTCCCTTTATGTGCTTATCCTTTCCTTCTTTTTCTTTCTCCTTTTTTTATTCATTCATTTTATCGAACCTGTCAACCAATACAACTGAGCTCTTCTGTGTGGTTAAACACACACGCACTATTTTTTTCTCCTACATGAGTTAAGGAGACAAACTAAGCAACTGGAGTACTGTCTTCAATGCAGGGAGCGAGTCTGTTAAAAACAGAAGGATGGATGGTTCGGTGCCTTTGCACGGTGAGCATTCAGCACGTGATGGCTCAGTCTGCCTCTGAGGATGGTGGTGCCTGCGTGGAATGGCTGGACGCCCAAAGGAGCACTGGCAGATGGGGCCAGGACCGTGCTGGGGAGCTAGGGAAGCTGGGGACATGAAAGGAACCTCTCCTTTCCTCTGAGTAGGGGGACCACGGGTGCACAGTTTGTAACACCCCATGGGCGTTTGCCAGGGGTTCAGAGCCAGCGCCCAAAATGGAACTAGAGACAACAGCCAGCCCGCCAAACACAATAAATGAAGATCAGCTTTATTCTAGACAGGGCTGAATGTCTTTCACGGGGTGCAACAAAATGTTAATAAGTGACAGCCCTTACCAACTAGGTGAGGTAACGGCTGTATCAGAACAGTAAAGGATGCCTGTGAGTTAGATAGGCCGTTGGTTTCTGTATCAACTGAGTGGTTGCTGAAGTTCCTGCATCACACGTGTAAACCAGGTGTTGTTGAATCAAATGAACAGTGGGAATGAACTTGGTCATGTATTAACCTTTTGAGGGTAACCTGCAAATGTGGTCAGTTATATACATCTTTACAATGGTTCATTTGGGAGTTACCAAGGAATAGGAGGGCTCCTGGTCAGGATGGCAGAGCAGGTGAACACCCCACTCGCCTTCTCCCACAAACACATCCACATGACAATTAAACTACAGACCAACCGTCCTTCAGAACCAGCAGAACAGAAGTCCTACAACTGAGGATACACAGAAGAAGCCACATTGAGACTGGTAAGAGGGACGGAGATGCAGAATAAGCTGGTCCCACACCCATATGTGACAGACAAAAGTCAGGAGGCGTATCTTGGCTTTAGAGGTTCTCCCAGAGGAGGTCCCAGCCCCACACCAGGCTCCCCAGCCCGGGGTTCCAGTGCCAGGAGGAGAGTCCCCATAACTTCTGGCTGCAAAACCCAGTGGGGATTGAGGCTGAGTGAGGGCTCTGGAGTCCAAGGCGGTTCCTCTTAAAGGGCCAGAGTGTGGACTTACACAGATCACTGCCTCTGACCTTCAGTGCTAGTACAGCCGCTCAAAAGGCGCCAGGGACCTCTGGGGAGAAACCAAACTGTCTGGCACCATGGTGAGAGCTGGAGGGTGCCAGGCAGAGGAGCTGGCGGCAGCCATCACTCCTGTTCTGAGCCCTCCTCCACAGAGCTGGCGGGCAGGTGCTGTGTCTGAGTCCCCATCAAACCGGCTATTGAGGTTCGCTCCACCCTGGCGATTCCCCGAGACCCTGCCCAACTCAATTTGCTGGCCCACCCCAGCTGTTTCCCGTGGCTTTTCCGTATGAACGGCCTGTCTTGACTCATGATTAAGGCTTCCCTAAAAATTCTCAAATAAGCAGCATCTGGCCTCTGAGTGCGCTGCACCTCTCACTAGGGGGCCCCAGGCCCGGCACTACCAGCAACCGGCCTTGGTTCTCAGCCTGGCCTCTCCTGGGCACCTCCAAGCCCAGCACAAGTTGCAGTCACCTGCAGATCACTTTGTAGCTCATGCTGGGTGGTCCTGGGGAGAACACAGGCAGTGGCTGGTCTTGGCCTGCACTTCCAGGGAGGCCCCAGAGCCAGAGCACCTGATGGACAGCTTCAGACCTTGTGGAAGCATCACCCAACCACCTCCACAAATGACACACTTAAGGGGCAGACTCTGGGCACCAGAGTCCTGCTTTGTGGGGTGGCCCCCTGCACACCTGATCCTCCATAGTGGTCACAGCCAGTCCTTGCAGCTGCTCGGCCAGGTGTAAATCCCTCCCACTGACACGCCAACAGCAATCAAGGCTCAATAATCAAGGCTACACAGCCTACATGGGGGATGTGGGTGAGAAAGGGGTGGAGCTGTCCCTGAAGTGCCCAGCTTGGGTGAACAGGGAGGCTGTGCCATTGGACCCTACTGGACACCTACTACATTAGACCAGTCTATGGAGCCAGGGAGACATAGCAGCTCTACCTTCTAATACATAGAAACAAACACAGGGGGGGATGCCAAAATGCAGAGACAAAGAAACATGTCCCAAATGAATGAACAGAACAAAGCTTCAGAAAAGAACTAAACAAAATAGAGACAAGCAATCTACTAGACATAGAGTTCAAACCACTGGATGTAAGAATGCTCAACAAACTTAAGAGAAGAGTAGATGCACTTAGTGAGACCTTTAACAGCGTAAAAAGGCCATGGAAATCATAAAAAAAAAATAACCAATCGGAAAGGAAAGATACACTAACTGAAATGAAAAATAATTTACGGAGGATCAACAGTACAATAGACGAAGCCAAGAATCAGATCAACCATTTGGAATATAAGGAAGCAAAAAACACCTTGAACAACAAAAGAAAAAAAGAATTCAAAAAATTGAGGACAGTGTAAGGAGCCTCTGCTCCAACATCAAGTATATCAACATTTGCATCATGAGGGTGCCAGAAGGAGGAGAGAAAGAGCAGTAGAGTGAAAACCTATTAAAAAATAACGACAGAAAACTTCCTTAACCTGGTGAAGGAAGAAGACGTACAAGTCCAGGAAGTGCAGAGAGTCTCAAACAAGATGAACCCCAAGAGGCCCACGCCAAGATGCATCATATTAAAAATGCAAAACATTAAAGACAAAGAGAAAATCTTAAAAGCAGGAGGAGAAAAGCAGTTAGTTACCTACAAGGAAACTCCCATAAAACTGTCAGCTGATTTCTCAACAGAAACTTTGCAGACTGGAAGGGATTGGCAAGAAATATTCAAAGTGATGAAAATTAAGGGCCTCCACCCAAGATTATTACTCTACTTAGCAAAGCATCATTTAGAATAAAGGACAGCTAAAGAACTTCCCAGGAAAAAAAAAAAGCTAAAGAAGGTTATTACCGCCAAACCAGTATTGCATGAAATGTTAAAGGGTCTTCTTCAGAAAGGAAAAAAGATGAAAAATATGAACAATACAATGGCAATAAAAACATATCTATCAACAACTGAATCTAAAAAACTAAACGAACAAGCAGAACAGAAACAGACTTGCAGATACAGAGAACATTTTGAGGGCTGCCAGATGGGGTTGGGAGGGTGGTTGAGAAAGGTGAAGGGATTAAGAAGAACAAATGGGGCTGGCTGGCATAGCTCAGTGGATTGAGCGTGGGCTGCGAACCAAAGCATCGCAGGTTCGATTCCCAGTCAGGGCACATGCCTGGGTTGCAGGCCATGGCCCCCAGCAACCGCACATTGATGTTTCTCTCTCTCTCTTTCTCCCTCCCTTCCCTCTCTAAAAATAAATAATAAAAATAAAATCTTAAAAAAAAAGAAGAACAAATGGGTAGTTACAAAACAGTCATGGGGCTGTAAAGTATAGCATAGGGAGTATAGTTAATAATATTGTAATAACTATGTGTGGTGTCATGTGGGTATGGAATTTATTGGGAATATCATTCAGTAAGTTAAATAATGTCTAACCACTGGGCTGTACACCTGAAACTAATATTGTATGTCAAGTGGAATTGAAAAATTAAAAATGATTTAAAAATTAAAAAAGGAATAAGAATATGAAAAGAAATCATGATGAATCAATTCCATGGAAATTAGGAGAATGTAGGAGACCAATTAATTCGCCATTCTGAAGATGTTTTGAAAACGTGGATAATGGCAAGCATTAATGACTGTCCTTATGGGCACATTCTCACAGGAACTGGGCAAGAAGGTTCTTTTCACCTTCATTCCCCAATAGTCTTAGTTCCAGAAATCAAGTAGCAATTTAAAAAAATATCTATGAGGGCAGCTGAGAAACTAAATTTAGGAAGATATTTGGAAGTGCCGGGGTACTTCATGATTCTTGACTCCTTGTAGCTAAAACAAAGGCTGTTACCCTCAACCAAGCACAGGCCCAGAAAACAGGGAAATGTCACAAAATACCACCTTCAGGAGTGAAAACCAAGAAGGCTTTGAATAAAAATGGGTGACATTGTTCGTTGGCAGAAATCCTTCTAGAAGTGACTTTCTAGAAGAAAGGTTTGAAGATGTTTCTGATAAACACATAGCTCTCTGTTTATCCAGGATTCTCTAAAAGTCAGCCAGCGCCCATCCTGTAGCTGAGATAAGCAAGTCCTGATCTTGGAACTGTAGTATAATGTGTAATAGAGTATTCTGATGACCAAGATGAAATGTTGCAAAGGAGTCTGATGGCTAAGAAATCTTCAGCATTATTTCTGCACCGTCCAGGGGAAGGATGTTCTGATTCTAGACAACTGGTCTTGCTTATTTAGAGATAAACATCCCTAGAGTGGAAAAGGGCAATTCATCACTATAATAAAGTTATCAAAAATCCTCTAAAGGACTTCAAAGCTCATCTATCTCAATCTTTTGTTTACCGAGCTATACTGTAATGTCTTCCCTCCACATTATTTTCTCTTCTTGGAAAATTCTGTCTCATCCTCCGTTTCCCCAGCTTCTGCCCATCTTTCGAACCTCAACTCGAACATCACCATCTCCATGCATCCTCCCCTCCTCCCCACCTCCGCTGCGTTCTTTGCGTTTTTTTGGACTTGAATTTTTGTCTCTTTGATATTTTATTTGTATTGCGTTTTTCTTTACCATGTATCCCCCTCATGCCACCCCTCCCCCACCACAATCGCCACACTGTTGTCCCCATCCGTGAGTTCTTTTTCTTTTTTGCTTGATCCCTCCACCCCCGACCCCTCCCTCCCCAAACTCTCAGCCTGCTGCTCTCTATCTGAGTCTGTTGCAATGGCAAAGCCTGTTTTCCGTTATAGCTAGTCTTTCTCCACCAGCCCATAAGCTTTTTGCTGTGTGCTTGTACTTTAATTCCTGTTTTTAAAAAAAGTTTGAGATGTATGCATCATGTCCTCTGCTAAGTGCCTCCACCTTCCCTCACTCCTCGCCGGGCCCCTCCCAAGCTGGTAGGTGGCTGCCTGTGCTGTTTCCATGACCTTCTGTGAGGACTTCCCCCCCAGGAAGGACTGCCTCGCAGGTGAGCGGATCCAGGACGATAGGTGCACGATATCTGTGTGCTAAATGAGTCAGTTTCCTGCAGTTGGTCTAATGCGAGTCCACCTTCCCGAGTGTGATCATCCCTGGCTAAAGGAGAAGAGAAATCTGAACTTGCGGAGTTGAAGCTTGGAGTATAGAGTGTGAAAACCCCACTAACGGTTTAAGAAAGCCAGGTTCAAGGCAAACGACCCTGAGAAGCTCTGTACAGTCTGACACAAGAGAACCTGGCTTAGAGTACGGTGACTCTCACTCACATTCCAAATGAGTCTTAAAATCTCAAACCAAAGCTCACCAGCTGGGGGGGGAAGCGGGGGAAATGCACCAACATCTCCCTCTTACCGACCCTATTATGTAGGCATTTATCATAAACACCACGTGGTTGGCATAAAGTGAAAAAATGAAAATAGTCTTTTTATATAAGTATTTGCTTTCCCCATGCTTTACAGGAAAGCCTATCTAAAAATCGCTTTTTGAAACCTAGCATGTAAGAAAATAAACTCCCCACCCTGGCTGGTGTAGCTCAGTGGATTGAGCATGGGCTGCAAACCAAAGTGTCGCAGGTTCAATTCCCAGTCAGGGCACATGCCTGGGTTGCAGGCCACGGCCTCCAGCAACCACACATTGATGTTTCTCTCTCTCTTTTTCCCTCTCTTCCCTCTCTAAAAGTAAATAAAATATTTTTTTAAAAAAAAGAAAGAAAAGAAAATAAACTCCCTTAAAGGAGCTTTCGGCATCGGACTCCAGAACGGACTTGGGGATGCAGGCGGTCCTGGATGGGCGTCCGCTATGAACTGATTTGGGCTCAAGATGAAGTATAACTTTTTGTTTTCTTTTTCATTTCTTGTTCTCTGAAAACTCATGATCCAGTGGGGGAATACACGGGGCATGACATGTGGGAAGGTAATATACAGAGGGGCTGGTGACAGAGGAACCAAAGCAGGGCAAATGCCCAATCCTCGGAGGGAAGGGGTAAATGGAGAAGGCTTCCTGGAGGAGGTGATGTCAAGAGAAAACCAGAAATTAGCTAGGCAAGGAGATGAGAAGGGATGTGAAGCCGGAGACAGAAGAACATAGGAGAGGCGACACGGGAACCATGGGCAGTCACTGTAGCTGGAGAACAAACAGACTGGGACGCAAAGGGACCAGAGGTGACACAGCGGTGCAGGTGAGGGCCACGGTCACAGGAGCCTTGTCTGTCAGTGTAGGGCCCGTAATCTCCCAGCAGCAAAGTCACTCCGGGCTTTCCAAGGGGAGAGCCATTTAGTTACATCTGCGTGCCCTGCGGCTGACTTTCGTGACAAGGGGAAGAAGGACAACAAAAGGCCCGTAGATGGAAAAATGTTTACAGTAGCACGGGGGAGAGAGGGTGAGGGTTGGATGGGAGGGGTGGACTGACATAGGAAACAGCTGGCAAGGGAAAACCGAAAGCCTAGCCCATAGCCCGGAGGTGGAGATGAGGAAGGCCAGGAGTCCGTCCTGGGTGTCTAGCACCCGAGTGGACGCAAACCCCGTGTTCGAAGGTGGAGAGCTCAAGAGGCGGGTATCTCAAGGAGTGCAGCGTTTGCCAGAACACAGCCGAGGTGTCTGTGGCCGGAATATGGATCGGTGGGTTCACCGGTGTTCTGCTGACAGCCGAATCCATGGACACGGAAGCAGCCCAGCAAGGGAAGGGGGAATAAAAGGTGAGAATGTGGAGGCTGCGTCTCTGGAGAACACTGCCACTTACGGAGTCAGAGGAAAAGCAGCAGGGAAAGACCAGAGAAGGAAGGGAAGATGCCGAGGAAGGAGACAGTTGGAAGGGGAGAGACCAGTTCGCAGAATTAATTAAACGCATAAAAGGATAATAAGGAATGATAAAAAAATGCACCTGCATATGCACCTATAAAATATTTTGGTGGAATCAAGATAGCATCCAAGCACAGGTGCCTGTGCTTCCTCCCCCATGAAGTTCCAGTTAATGATGGCAAAGGGTAAAATGCATCGGTCGGAACAAATCACAACGGCCTGGGAAAAGGGAAGGGCTCTCTTCTCATCAGCATTTCAGAAACGATGGGAATCTCTGGAAGAGAGGCAGCAGGTGGGACCTGGTTTACGGAGCAACAGCCTTCGGAGGAAGGGCCAACGGCCATAAAAGAAAGAACTGCAGGCCAGGACGGTAGGGTCCGGGGGGACCGCTTGTCCATCAAAGGGGGTGCATGTGGAAGGGGATGGAAGGAGGGGTACTCTCAAGGGGACGAAATCTGAGGGACACCTCCAGAGCCTGCAGACCCCTGGCTGCCCAAGGCAGGAAGTGGGCAGGAGGGCCAAGCATGTGGACCCCGGTCCTGGGCTTTAAAAGGCCAGAAGCTACATATGCCCCAGCCCCGTTCCTCCTCCCCTCCTTCCTCCCGCTTCAAAGAATGACGGGCCGAAGAGCAGAGGCCCTCCTAGCCCGCAGGCGGGCCAAGTCCACGGGCAGCCCGCAGGCGGGCCAGGTCAGCAGCCTGCCCAAGGCTAGAGCATTTCTTCCCCGTCGCCGGGTCCTTCCATGGGTCTCACCAGGACCCGGGGACCGCGGAGGGTGCGCGCTACTAACTGTTGTTGGGTTTGGCGTGCTGTCCCACAGTGCTGGCCAGAGTCTGCCCCGTGGGGACAAGTCAGCTGTCACTCTGCCTGGGTGAGCCTCCTGAAGGACAGACAGCCTGTCCTCTCAGAGCACAGCCCCCCTGGGGGGTGAGGCTCCCACACATGGCCAGGCAGGGGGACGCCCCTAAAGTCCGCTGCACCTGTGGGCAGGACGGGAAGGGCTGCTGCACTCAGAGGACGAGGGAAAGAGGCGGCAGGGCACGGGGTGGCCTGGCAAAGCCGTTGGTTGGGGCAGGGACGGTGTGGCTGGCCCCTGGGCAGCTCTCCGGGGCTGGAGGCTGGCAGCCTCTCTCCCCGTGGCCGGGAGCAGCTGTGCCGGGACACTGGCCTCCTCCTCGGCAGGCGGCATGGAGCCTGGAGCCCCCTCCTGAGCTCCAGCCAGGCAGAAGGACAGAGAACGGGGGAAGGCAACTTCGCTGCGCCCAGGAGAAAAAACGTGGGGCTAGAGAAACTGAGGGGAAGGGCCGTTAGACTCATTCTTCCCCAGGCTCCTTCTGCAGCCTGGAAGGTTAGGGGCTCACCCACAACGAGGTCCCCAAGCAGTGTGTAGGGACAGGCTGCCTGAGGGCTCTCTGGCACCTACCCTTAGGCGGACTCCGGGCAGCAAGCGAGGGGGGCAGAAGCCCGCCAGGCCCCCGTGGAGAGGGTCCCGGGCGGGCTCCGCAGATGCTCTGCCTCAGGCGGTGGGGCTGGCCGCACGCTGCCCAGAGAGGCCGGCAGAACACCATCTGCTTCCCGGCCGACTTTATGCAGCCGATGTACTTCGTATTTTTCTGAGCATTTTTTCCCCAGAAGCTATGGTATGATAGAAAAATTAAACATACGTATTTAATGATTATGCCTCTCGGACCTAAAATGTGCATGTAACTTTTAAAACCCTGAGTGTTAAGATTTTTAGTAGTTATGTTTGTTGACATATATTCACTTCATTCCATATACAATCTGAGGCTGCTCACACACTCCAAAAAAAAAAAAGATAGAAAAAGAAAAACAGGACCCAAAAAAGTACATAGGTGTGCCAGCCAAAAGGTCGAGAGGTTTGATATATAAAGTTACACGCAATTGCAATAAGAAAAGCAATTATTTTTTTTTCTGATAGAGGTTGGGTTTCTAAAACTCATGTGAGAAGCAAATGAAAATGGTCCAAAAAAAGGTCTGAAAGAGAAGAAAATGAGGGCCCGGAGGATCTCAGAGGTAACCCTATAGAAAGCTGTAATTCTATACTCTGGATGGAAAGCGGGCTCCAGGGGCCTGGACAGATGGGTCATTAGAAGAGAAAAAGTCCAGAAACAAATGTAAATACAGGGTGCGGAAAACGTTGTTCATGTGGAAAGTAACACAATCATTAACAAATGGTAACACCAACATAAACTCACGTACTCACAGCTGTGAACCTACGTTTGCCCCCCCTCCCCCGCCAATATGTGGGAACTCCGAGCGTGGGAGAGAGGGTGGTGGATCAGGCCAGTGGGGAAACCATGGGACTGGTATAAGCAGCTGGATGGGAAAAACAGAGTGAAATCACAGATCCGATTCTAGGTGGTTTAAAGACGAAACTGTCAAACAAAACCATCAAGGTCAGGGAAGGGAAGGTGGCAGAGCCCCTTCGTAACTGTGTAGGGGGAAGGCAGTTTTAGTCATGACTTGACATTCAGAAGCGGTAAGGGAGATGGACATTCATAAACAAAAGGGATATAAAAATAAAACTCCCTGTGGAGAATGCCACCATAAGGCACCCGGAGAACCCACGGAAGTGTCACAACACAGCCAAAGCACGAATCCCCCGCATGCATGTTAGAAAACACCGAGAACCTTACAGAGAAAAGCTCGAATAATGTTGCACACGTACAACACTTGTGACAACACAAACGCGGTATCGATTCACTTAATCATCAAAACGGCCTCGTCATACTGGTGCTGTGACTCTCAGCGTTTGTTCCGTGGGGACCTGAGGGACAGAGCTCCGGTCACTTGCTCCCGGTCACCGGGTGTGCAAGTGGCAGGACGAGTCACCTCACCCCAGGATCCCTGCTGACACACACCAAGCTCGACAGCAAAAACCATGGGCAACAAACAGTCTTGGAAATCAAAATAGGACTTTGCTCATACCCGTGAAAAGATACTCAAAGTCTTAAATACCAAAAAACTACAATTGAGAACTATGGTGAGACACGTCATCTCTACCGTCCCTCAGAGCTTCTTAAGAAACCTGCCCCATCTGCGTGGGAAGGTGGGTTTCTGACCTTCCTGAAGGCCGGGGGGGGGGGGTGGCGACCCAGGGACCTAGGCTTGGAGCTTAGAACTGGGGCACTGTCGTCACCGTTTGGAAAGGTACAGGCCCCACATCAAGGTGACACGGCTGGCCTTTTCTCTACAAAAGGAATAATGCATGAAGTATGTGGTCATGCTTGGCCTTGATGGGGAAAAAAAATTGTTTTCTCTTGAGATCCATTATATTTCAAAATTCCTCCATGAACTACAAATATATCTCTGAAATGAAATAAGTGCAATGAAATTTAAATTGGTATCTCTGCGTGCCTGTCAAAATATGACAATGGGAAAATAATCATTTCCTTTTTTTAAAAAAAATCTGATTTATGCCTTTACCTGCTGCAGACAGCTGAGGACTAAGTAGCACCCTTTTTCTTTCCTCCGGTGGCATCAGCAAGGCCAGCAGGCCGAGGAAGGGTGTGCTCGCTGGGTACCGTGCAATGAAGTCACAGTTACCCCTGGTCATGAAGAGCAGTTTGTGCAGGAAAAAATGGAGTGCACAGAGAACCCCGGGCTCATTCTTGATCTAATGCGTTGGTCTTCTCTCTCATCCCTCCTTTACTCCGAGACGCTCACGAATAGAAAATGCAACTGCAACCCTGGCTGGTATAGCTCAGGGGATTGAGCTCAGGCTGCAAACCAAAGCATCGCAGGTTCGGTTCCCAGTCAGGGCACATGCCTGAGTTGCAGGCCACGGCCCCCAGCAACCGCACATTGATGTTTCTCTCTCTCTATCTCCCTCCCTTCCCTCTCTAAAATAAATAAATAAAATCTTAAAAAAAAAAAGAAAATGCAACTGCCTTGTAATTAAACTAATTTTCCTCAGCATTAGATGGAAGCCTTGGGAAAAGGCAAGTGACTGCACTAGTAGTGGTGCACCGTGGGCAAGCAGCAGCACCCCTTAGAGATAACTTGAGTTAGGAAGCTGAGTGATGGAGGAGGGCGTGACCCAAATGCAGTCGTTACACCCTCACAGACTCTGAAGGTCAGCCACCTCCTCCAGGAAGCCTTCCCACCCACCTGCCAGTGGAACTGATTTTTCCACACCACTTTCCCATCGTCGTCTTGTTTGTGACAAAACTATACAGAAGCACGTAAGGGAAAACATCACACCCCTGCCATTCTTTCAAAGTTCTCCTTCTTGACAAGTGTGAAGTCTCCCAACAGTTTCTCAGTGCTAATACATAGCTATCTCCACGTATTACTGCTATTATTGTTGTATCAGAATGGGCTCAGATCATGCACACCACCCCAAAACTTGATTTTTGCACTGAACGTTATTCATGGACATTCATCCATGAATATCAAATAACCCCAACTCCATATTTTTAAATGCTGCAAAATATTCCATAATTTAGATAAAAACAACCGTAACATAATGACATCCAACCATAACCCAACCTTTCCACTCGTTCCAAAATTGCTACTCCCCCAAATTGCTGTATTAAAGGTTTTTATGTGTACTTTTGTTATTTGTAGAAAAGGTTCTCTTGAGGGAATGGCAGGTCAGATTTTAACAACTTCTGCTACACTGTCCAAGAACAAACAATTCACATTGCACGAACTGGTTACAATAGCACATATGACCCTGTGCCCCAAACCACACCGCCTGTTTTCACTCATTTTAATTCTGCCAATCAGATGGCTAGGAGTGGTATTGCGTTATTGTCTTCAGTTACATTTCCATGACTGTTAAAGAGGCTACACATTTTTTTCATGAGCTTTAATACCCACTTCAAATTATGTGTGTCTGTGAATTGCCTATTCATATGGTTTATTTCTCTATTGAATTGTCTTTTCATTTTTTTATCAAAATGTACGTTAAGGAGATCAATCCTTGTCCTTTTTTCATATACACTGAAATATATATTTTTTATTTTGCTTATAATGGAGTTTAGCCATAGGCACTTACAATTCCTCAGGTGGCCAGCTTTATCTACACGTGTCTTTCTGGTTTCTGCATTTCCCACTCTCTTGCTCCTAGTACAATGGGTCCAAGACTGCACGGGCCCAGGACCCACAAACAATCTGGGGAGCAAGAAGTGCTCCCTAAGTAAGGAGGGGCTCCGGCAGTGAGGACAGGGCCGGGCACTGTGGGTTCGGCCCCACTGCTCCTGCTTGCTGGCTGTGAAACCGGTCTCTACCGCACGCCCCTCGTCTATCCCACGAGGGTCGCGAGATCTTTCGTCTTTGCCTCCTTCAGACTCGAGCGTGCAGTTTGACATGGAAGACAGCTGAGACTTCTCCAAATTTTGAAAACCACGCAAATGTAACTTGCGAGTATTCGCATCACAATCAAACGAACACTTTGCTGTGTTGAGGTGAGTCTTGCACGTCCTGATGCCCACGGCCTCACCTGCAGAACGGAGCTACCTACTGTTCGGGTTACAGCATAAGCCGCAGGGTGAAAACAAGAACCAAAACCAAAGATCGTGCACTGTTTGCTTGTTATAAATTTACACTCTCGTGACGAAGCTGTGGGTGCACGCGTGCCTGCCATCAAGTCCTGCGGTCTCTCACGTTAATAGATCCCGACACCCAGGCGGCCATGAGCAGGTGCAGCATTTCTGCCTGCACAGCTCTGTGACTTTAAAACAAATCCCGGGGACGCTCTGGCTACAGAGGAAGCCTGTTGAGGTGACAAGTGCAATGACTCAGCTGCCCAGAGCTTCCGTGACCTGGGCCTTCCTGACTGCAAGGTGTGGGTGGAAGGTCAGTACCGGCTACAGGTGACTGCGTGTCACCAGCCCCAGGGAAGCAGGTTGAAACCCTGTGGTTTCGAGGTGTCCTAAAAGAAGGAAGGGGTGCAGAGGCGCTGGGTGGGCTGACATGCCTGCCCCCCCCAGTACACTCTCCCACCAGCTCCCTCTGAGTTACAGCACCTGGCACCTTTCCTAGTCCCCAGAAGTCTCGAATTCTCCAGTATGGAGCTCCGTAGTCTCGTACTGACCTCCAGTCCAGGGGTTATAAGCGTTGAGGCCTCTGGGAAACCCGAGACTTAGAGCAGTGACTTTGAAATTTGTGGGATGGGGAAAAAGTTTTAGAAGGTGCCCAGTCACAGCTTTTTTTTTTCTGACTTTGACTCTACTGGCATACACATTCTTCCTTGCACAAAGCAACACTAATTTAGGTTGTCAGCCGGTGACGTGAATGGATGTTTTGCTCCTAAAGCCAATCTGATAGTGACGATGTTGCAACATACCTTGCAACAAACAAAACGATAGATTCGGGGCGTTCGGTCTCGGCGCAACAAAAAAGAGCACGTCTCCTCGGAAGGCGTGAACCGTCATTGCAAACGGGACTCTGCAGCGTTGTTCCCACTTACCTACGGATATGGTCCAAACAGCGATGATCTTCAGGAATGCCTTCGTCCTGGAATTGAAGCGGCTGTGGTGGATGGGGTTCTGGATGGCCACGTAGCGGTCCAGCGAGATGGCGCAGAGGTGCATGATGGAGGCCGTGGAGAAGAGCACGTCCAGGTAAATCCACACCGCGCAGAGCTTGCTGGGCAGCGGCC
This sequence comes from Phyllostomus discolor, assembly GCF_004126475.2. NCBI lineage: Eukaryota > Metazoa > Chordata > Mammalia > Chiroptera > Phyllostomidae > Phyllostomus > Phyllostomus discolor. Next base: position 4,072,798 of record NC_040913.2, on the reverse strand, counting down.
ACCGGTAACCTGGGGGGCGGAAGCTCAGGGTCAGCATCAGCAAGCAGCAGGTAGCTGCCCTGGGCCCTGCGTTCTCCCCAGTAGCAACAGTCTCGTCCTGGGGAAGGCACGGAGTGGGGGAGGCAGGGCAGCAAAGGGCAACAGAAGCTATTTTCAATGTTTCAGAAGAGCCAGGTGGTGAACTGCAATAAGATTGCCCTGGCTGGTGACCCCAGGCCTGAGAATTCCTTCTGGCTGGGGCTGTTTCAGTGTGTTAAACAGGTTCCTCTTACCATCTCCTTCCCTGTCTTCTGCCTAACAGAATATCTCTCTTATATATTTTTTAAATTACTTAGGTCACAAGTTATGATCTATTTTCAGCTCCTCCACTGAAATCCTCACCGTGTACTGTCCTGACTTCTTCACATACTTTGGGTGTCTCGAGGGTCGGCCCAACCCTTAGTTACCATCGTAACTGCTCCGTCCTGCCCCGGGATGGCAGTTAGTGGTCTCTCAATAAATGCTATTGGCGTGAGGGAATAAATGACTGAAAATCCAGAATGAGAGTCTTCTTTACTTGTGAACATGAACGATGATCGCCTAACAATGCTTTGGGGGTTAAACTCAAACCTGGGGCTTGTGGGTGGGGGGCGGGGGTGGGGCCGGGGATGGGGATGAAGACGATGGTGAATTAGAACTTGGCCTTTGTTCGGGTCCTGCACTGTTTGGGGGTGGCGGGCCTCCAGCTTCGGTGGGCGTTGTTTCAGGGGGGCCGCTGCCGACCTCCGAGGCTCTGACTCTGTCAGTCTGCAGTGGGGCAGGGTCCCCAGGCCGCTGCTCTTGCTACTCCAGGGACCCACCTGGGCAACCACTGTTCAGGGTGCTGGTTCTCATTCCCGGCCTCGCAGGATAATCGGCCGGAGAGCTTTAGAGAGATCCCGATGCCCAGAAGGGTGGGTGTGGGTGGGTCCCGGACACTAGATCACTAAATGTTTCTAGCTCTGTGGGTGGTTGGACTGGGGGGACCTCTGCCCCCGCCCCGGGGTCACGTGCTGTATTAGGGAGCTAGCCCGTGTTTTATGGGCAGAAGTGGAGGGTCCTGTTTCTCTCTCTCTCTCTCTCTCTCTGAGTGTGCGTGTTTGAGGGGGATCCAATGGTCCTATAAACCTAATTAACATTGGAAACAGTATAAGCAATGGTGTCAGACCTGTGTGCACGTGAGAAGCGAAGTTATAAAGACCCCCTTTTCTTTCCCACAGCCCAGCGCCACAAAGCGGAACAAACTCTCCATTTTTCAAACACACTCCCTCTACCCAAAGGCCACCACGGGTCACCGGGAAAGTAAAGGTTACGCGATAACGAGCCTAACTTGGTGCCCTTCACAATGATCATCTGCAAAGGCCTGGAGCTAAAACGACAGCCTTTCCTTGGCAGCGCCCCGGGGGGAAGCCCTGCTCGGCTGAACGGAACTGATGCTGGCCCTGCGAGGCGTTTTCCCTGCGCCGAGGCAGCCACAGGCCTCTGTCCCGGCTGGCGCAGCCGAGATAAGGAGGGGGCGTTTCCTCGCCCCGGGAGGACGCGCCCGCGGAGCTCGCGGCGGGAACCCGCTGCACGCCGAGCGGCAGCCGCCAGGGGCGCCCTTCTCGCCGGAGCCGGAGCCTCCGGGGCAGGTCCCAGCCTCCGAACCCAGCTGGCTGGTGCCTGCGCCCCACCCCCACGCCCCCCACCACCTGCCGCTCGGGGTCTTCCCCCCAACTCCCTGGGCGCTTTGGTTCCCGGACAGACCCTGTGGAGAGTCATCAGTCCGATTCCTGGAATCGGCCTCGGCGAGGGGTGCGGTTGTAGGCAGGCAGGACCTCTCCAGAATGTCTGGGAAATGACAGGCGGGCTGGACGGAACAGTCTGGTCGTGACATTGGAGTGGTCCGGCGGGCTGGTGTTGCAATGAGCCTTATCCAGCCCGTGCAAACCCGCGCCTGCTCTCCCTCGCTCCCCTCCCTCCTCTCCACGCCGGGGGGCTGGACTGATGTGTTTTTTAGCCCCTGGGACTTGGCCAGAAAATCCCCTCCCGAAGACAGCACTCAACAGCAGTCTCTATATTCATTCTCTCTCTGTTTGTCTGTCTGTCTGTCTCTCTCAAAGGAGAAGTCTGGCCGAATTACTCATAATTTGGAAAGAATACCTCATTCTGCCCCCAGCCGCAGCCGCCCCAGCGCTGGCTGACTTGCTCAGAGCTCTGACTCTTTCCAACTCTGCTGAGGAGAAAGCAAGATTAACCTCTTCCCGTTTGTTTCCCACCCCCCTCCAGCCAGACCCGCGGAGTTTATGCATATGCATTTTTAAAGAGTTTGAGGGCATCATTCAAAGGCACCGGTCCAAATGAGCTTCCCTGGGCCCGGAACAACGAAACCGGGAGTAATTCATTTATTCTAATGGAGGCTGCATATTTTAACATTAAACCCACTGCATCACGATGTTCTCTCTGCAAATGTTCCAAGGTAATTGGGAAGGTTTTCTCACTCCATTAGAAGTCCTGAAAACTGTGACAAAGATTGAACTGCTCTGTCCTAAAGGCCGGGATATTCTGGAATAGAAAGGAGTGGAAAATCAAGTGGATTTAGGATGACAGATAAGTTATCTGCTTTAGGAGTGTGTGAGGGCATTTATAATCATCATTTCTACCTAACATGCACAGGTTTCCAAGCCAAAACTCTCCAGTGATCACAGATCATAGGTTGCCTTTTTTAAAAGAAATATATGAAACCCCATTTTGAGAGTGAAGTTTAAGTAACTAGCATATCACGGTACCCTTGTTTATTAACAAAGCCTCGTGTTTATTTTGTCCCTGAGCCCTGGCTCATCCTCTGCTAATGACATGCACATGCTGTCCACTACTCGTGTGGGCACGGCTGGGAGGCTACGGCCACTCACCATACAGGATGGTTAGCATGGACACAGGCATGACAAGGAAACCCAGCAGCATGTCAGCTATGGCAAGGGACATCAGGAAGTAGTTGGTGGCGTTCTGCAGCTTTTTCTCTAGGGACACAGCCATGATGACGAGTATGTTGCCCGCGATGGTGAGGACGATCACCACGGCCGTCAGCAGGGCGGACCAGTTTTTCTCCTGCAGCTGGAGGAGCAGGCAGGGCGGCGAGAGGCAGCCCTGGCAGGAGAGGTTGGTGCGGTTTCCCGAGTCCACCGTCCAGTTAAAGGCATCCGAGGCGTTCGCGTCCCCGGAGTGACAGCTGTCACGGTGGAGCCCCGTGCCGTCATTCGGTTGCAGGAAGGGGTTCGTGCTCGAGCTCAGAGAAGTGTTTTCTTCACAGAGAAAATCCATGGCTCAGCTGGAACTTGAGGCAGGCGAAGTGTAGAAAAACTAAGGAGGCATAGGCTACGCTCACCATCCATTTCCACGTCCCCACGCTCGGTCACCCTGAGGCCGGGGGACCTGCGGGGCTCCGTGGGCTGGCTCTTTTCCTCCCATGGTTGCCATAGAGTTAAAGGACCGCAGTGACAATTTGGGTGTCCTTCCTTCACAATTTCAGTAGAGTCCTCTGTTTCGTTTCATTGCTTTCTCCAAAGCAAGGTCAAAAAGAAAAAAAAAAAGCAGAATGAACTTTTAGCATAGAGGTTGCCGAGTTTTGAGCGTTCGGGGGGAGAAAAATGTGTTCCTGGCCAAAAAAGAAAAGTTTGTAACTACCAGGAATCTCCTTCATCTCTATGTCATTCTGTTGGTTACGCGGCTCCCACTAGGTTAGCCACAGCAGGATTAAAATAGCATGCAATCCAAACCAGCGGGGCAGCATGCCTTCTACATTAAGAAAGTCAATTAAAAATACATCCAGCGTTAATCCCATAGTAATTGAATGTACTTTGGGTTATAGTTCTGTCTGAGGCTAAATCGCCACAGCTGCTGTCAGGAATTTCAGCTCGTATTATGTTGCTTAGTTAATGAAAGGCAAAAAAAAAAAAAAAAAAAAAAAAAGAGTCTTAAGCCAAGATTAACAACTTTCCACACTAGAAATTCTCCTTGTGAAATGATTACATTTCAACCCAGCACGACTGCAAGCCAGCAAGAAAATTACACAGCAGTAACACAGAGCGTGAGACTCCGGGAACTTACGGTGGTGTTCAGGCTCCGCACCTCCGGCACACGCCGCCGCGGCTCCGTGAGTTGCCCCATCTCTCCTGGCAGTTAAGCTGGTGGCATCCGGTCCCTTCTCCTTGAGCCTCCACCCTCATAACGCGATAGCAATTTGATTTCTGTTTTGCCGATTTCAAAAACTGCATGTAAGGGTCGAGCCAGCTGCAGCACGGCGAGGTGCCCAGGTCCCCATCGGCTTCCTCTGCCCTCCCTCCCCCCGCCGCCCTGCGTGCTCCGCAGGGTTACCCCTCCCCGGCGGCTGGCCTCAGGGAGGCACGCGTTGACGCATCATTCATTCAGAAGCGGCTCTCGGAGCCACAAAGGAAACCGCACAGCCGAGTGGAAGGGCTGCCGGCTCCCAGGCACGCGTGGTTTCCACGGGGATGAACCAGGCGGCTCTCTCTCAGGCTGTCTCGTCCGCGGCGTCAGACCTCCCGCTGACTGTGTCATAAACTGCAAGGTAGCGACAGCCAGGAGGGCGGACCGCACAGGCGCTTTTTTTTTTTTTTCCCTCTTTTCACATGTTAACGCTGGGAAGTTTTCCTTTGTTTTTTGAAAGGAGAGAAACTGGAGAAACCGCCTTTTGTTCCGGTTGCTAAGGTAGGTGAGCGGCACCGGGGTACGGATTGGTGTGCAGGGTGGAGAGGGAACTCCAAACAAGGCTAGAGCGCGTCTTCTCCCGGGGAGGGGTCCCTGCAAGCCGGGTGCTTCCCCCAAACGCCCGCAGCACCCGAGCCTGAGAGTGGAATTACCCACGTTGGCGACTTCAGCACTCAGTGGCCAGGCAGCTTTGGATCGAGAACTCTGAAACTGTTGGTACTATTTTAATTTATTATTAAATACCTACACCATTCAGCTAGCTTCCTTTCCTCAGCAGAAGCTCAAACTGGAAAGAGAAAAACTTGTGTGCTCAGAGATAACACCAAGGCAGCCCGCTTTTCTTGCAAGAAAGCCCTAGCCCAGGTTTCTAAGGGAAGGCAGGTGTGTGTGTGCAGGGATGCACACACACACACACACACTTATTTTTGCATATGAGAAAATGGATTTTTTTTCCTGAAAAGTTGGGGTTTTCTAGATTTCTCTCCACTCCCATCTTCTCTTCTTACTCTGCATTCTCCCTAGACAAAATCAGCCACTCTTATGACTTCAACTTGTTTGGGGCAAATCAGTACCTCCTTGGCAGATTATTTTCCTCAGCCCCAGACCTAAACATCCTGCTGTCCCCGGGGCCTCCCACCAATAACTCGGGACACCTCGGCCTCAGCGCTGTCCACCCCTCGCCCGTTCCTCTGCTCACCCTGGGCGTGTCTTTCCACCCAGGCTCCTGGGTCACCATCTCTTCCGACAGGGGGCTGTTGTCCACGTCTCCACCTTCATCCTCGGTGCCGGAGCTTCGGCTGCAGTGCCGCCTCTGGATGCTCCTTTCTCAGATGCCCTCTCTAGCCCACGGCTCACCCTCCGTCGGTGAAAGGCTTCATGATGTGTCTGTCTCCTGGGCTGCAACGTGCATGTGCCCCTTACCACCTCTCCCCGCTTCTTGGGGAAGGCGGCTGGGGGCACAGGCTTGGTGTGGGGTCCCAGGTCTGTAAACGCTCCAGCAAGTGGAACCCTGGACTGTCTGGTTGCCTCCTAGGAGGTCGAGTATTCTGACCGGTCTAAGGAGACAACGATAGTGCCTCCCTCCAAAGACAGCAGTGAGGCTCAGGTGAGGTCATGTGTGCAAAGGCTTAGCCCATCTCTGGCTTCTGCGACACTTTGAAGGCACGTTAGCCATTTTTTTATCCTCATTAGATAACAAATGCCACACCCATCAGCTCGTGCCTGCATCCCCGCAGTCTCTCCCTGGTGGGGCTCGCGCCTCACCTCCGCCCGCCCCGCCCTGTGCCCACATGTCAGGCCTGGACGCCTGTTCTTGTCCCGCAAACAACTGACATGCAGGTGAACTTGCGGGTTTCTGGTGGTTTTTAAACATCCCTCCTCACATTCCCCTGTGTCCGCGATGCGTTCCCCTCCCCTTCCCCCAACTCCTTTCCTGTCCGGCCGACTTCTACTGCGGTTTCAAGACTCAGGTCCGGTTACGTCTCCCGTGAATCCCATTGCTGCCCCTTACCACCTGGCGACCTTGATTAAGCTACGTAATCTCTCTCTGCTTTAATTGTCTCATTGGGAAATAGGAAATAATACCCGCCTCAGGACTGACTTGAGAGTTGCGTCAATTTACATATGTGCCTGGCACATTTTAAGTCCCCAAAGATTAGTCGCCATTATTATTGGTATCCAGCTTATTGTTCCTGAGCTTTCTGTAGCTCTCCCTCCGCAGGTGGGCAAGCCCTACAGTGTCCTTGGCTGCCTCCACTGGGGCACCACTCACGTGGCACGTGAGCCCCAGAACGGCAGAAGCTGTGTTTATCGTGTTCGTGGCTGGCACGTCGTTGGTGCTTTGTCGTGTTGGTTGAGTGAATGCGTGGCTGGTTTATAATCACCTGTGCACCCCCTTGTCTTTATTAGACTGTGATTAGACGGTGCGCTTCTTGTTCACCTCGGTACCCTCGGCCCCAAGCATGGCATCGCCTACGGAGTCCTCAAGGGGTGTGTTTTCAAGGGATAAATGCAGCGATCGTTAGCAGGCGTTAAAAAGCAGCACCAGTGACAAATCTCAAATCGAGAACTCCTTTTTCCTTACTTTGTCCAGCGGGATACTCATTTAATTGTGTTACAATAAGCAAGGGGGTATGTGATTTAAAAAATTCCGGGGTTGGGAAGTGCCTCTGGAGCTTTTTGGTGGTAAGTTCTCGTACGGGTTGCCGAGTTATAGTTCTCCTTGGAGACATCTGATGGATGCAGGCCATCAGCCCCCGTGAAGAACAGTGAGGTTTCTAGTCCTGGCGAGTCGATGCGTCCCTCTGTAATATGGTTTATGCTGTGAAATAACGTTGTTAACACCCATCTGTGTATTTGCAGTTGTTATGGCAGTTTTAGGAATACTCGTTCTGGACACAGCAACGTGGGTAAACTCGAGGCTCCCGGCTTGCCTATGAGGAGCATGAGATTTAGATTTGGGAGGAGGGGCTTCGGCAGGTTTGGAGGAAGAGGGGTTTCGGATTGGCCACAGGAGTGGGCCCTCGCGTGCAGCTCCGCCCCCACCCTAGTGTGCAGCTCCGCCCCCTGCCTCACTCGCCCCTGCCACTGAAATGAGTGGCTGGTGGCTCTCAGCGGATTCTCCCTCTGAAAACCCCGGGGCCGCCCACGCACAATGATTGGTCTGTTGCGAGGGTGTAGGAGTCTGGCCTGCTGGCCTGATTGGCCTGCTGGACAAGTGAAAGGCCACCTGGTCTCAGCACTCCCCGCAGGACGGCGGAAGCCTCTGTGGTCACCGCATCACAGGTAGCAGACTCCCTCTGCCTAGTATCGCTTCCCCCACTCCCCTCCAGGTGTAGGTGTGGGCCTGGAGCTCGCGCCAGCAGATCGGCAAAACTCTGCGTCGGCTTCCTGCGGAACCGAACCTAACACCTCTGCTTTTTAACTTGCGTTTTAATGCCCTCACGCCCCCTCTGGATGAGTTGCATATTTTACAGAGGACAGGAAGATAGGTGTTGTCTCTGTTGATGAATGCTTCCTGTCATAAACGTGTTCTTCACCAGACAACTGGTTTTACTATCTAATTGCTGCCAGAGGAATCTAAAGGCTGCAACTCCGAAAGAAAATGTACTACTTTGGGCAGGATCGCTCCGGTGATTAATGGAGCTTCTATGGGGGGGACAGTCTGTAACTTGTTCATTCTGGATGGCCCACCAGAATAGGATTGCTTAAAATTAGATGTTGACTTTTTATTTTTAAATGGCTGCAGTGGTATTCATAGCCTTTTGCTTGGATCTTTTTTTTTTTTTTTTTTTTTTTGCAGGCTAGAGTTATTGGTTTCTGAAACATTAGTGCCTTATGGTGCTACTACATGGGAGGAAACATTTTTCTTGAGCCAAGGATTCTAGAAAACACTGCATCCTGTAGACTCCCGTTAGAGATCTACAAAGCACATCAACATACAGAAGGCTGTGAGGAATCCCGCGGTGAAGGGATCTGCTTACAGTTATCTTTCCCACCCCCGACCCCCGCCGGCCACAGAGCACTCGCTGAAGGACACTTTCATTTGTTCAATGAATGTAAACTATAACTCGATTTAAAATGCAAAGATTGTAAGTACTTAGTTCGAGGTGTGAAAAATATATATACACCTTTACAACCTTTACCCAAATCAACATAGCCACCATTTCCGTCGCTGCTGAAATGTCCCGCCTTCCCCCTGTGGACTTGCAGCGAAGTGGAAACGTGTGGCAGAGACTCATTTTGTGTCTGGTTACTTTTGCTCAGCGGCATGCGTGTGAGATTGATTCTGTTGCTGCAATTAATTGGCTTCTTATGGATCATAGCCTGAGAAGCTATTCAACAGCCTGGACTTTTGGAAAATCGATCATTTATTCATTTTTTCTCCTGTTCAGAGAAACGTAGACTAGATTCTTGTGTTGCCCGACCTTTGGAAGCTTCTTGCATTTCCAGATAGTACCGAGCCTCACGTGCACCCTTTGACTGGATGTGGTTTGACTCTGAATCGGCAGCAAAGATTTCTTTCATGCCGTGTTCTTTCTTGAAGAATATGCCCCTGAGATTTCTGCTCTCCAGATCTTACAGATGGTGTGAGAATGAGAACAGATTTTCACAGCAAATTTTCTGAATGGTGTGCAATCCATCACTTTCTTCGGATGCTCCAATTCTCAGGTCTGGAACAGCCCAGATCACCTGGCTGCCACATGCTTGGAAAACGATGTCCCGAATTGCCTTCTGTTAAGCCACTGGTTGCATCGAAAGGTGCAACTGCTTGAAATTAGCTAATGATTGCCATCTGCCCTTTCAGAATGCTCACGTTGGTGCTTCTTGTAGCAGTGCTCACCAATTTGAAGATCAGCATTGAATGCTGTGCTAAGCACGCTTCTCATTGCTGAGCATAACCATGAAGATACACGGGGTTCCTGCCTTAATGCATTTACTTAAGAAACGGTGGTAGTAAACATGAGTGTAGGGTTTAGGGGAGAGGTCTGAGGACTGAGCCCTGGGTTACTCCCGTGTTTTGAGGTCAGGAAGGTGCGGAGAAATCAGTCAGGCAGATTAAGAAGGCACACCCAGTGGGTGAGGAGGGATACACACGGTGGTATTCTGGAAGTCAGTACGGACAGGCTTGAAAAGGGGGAGAGACAGTGACCAGCTGAGTCATCTACTCCCGACTGCGTGCGTATAATGAGAACCAAGAAATGACGGTCCCATTTGTAAAAATAGAAGCCTTTGGTGGCCTTGACTGGAACTGTTCCAGTGGAATGTTTGGGGTAAAAGCCCAACTAAGAATGAGAAAAAAATGAGATGAGAGAAAGAAGTGATCGTGAGTGTTTGTATTCCATAACAGGTTACCCCAAACTTAGTGGTTTCATGCAACACAGATTTGTTATCTTACAGATGTGTTTGTTAGATGTGAGTATGGACAGCACAGATAACTACTTTGAGGATTTTGGGGGGTGGGAAATAACACAGCAGAAAATGAAGTGGTCATTGAAGGATGATAGGAGGCAGAGCTTTTTATTTTCCAGATAAGAAAAACTATAACATGTTTTTGGTGACGGTGTGAGTGACCCAGTAGAAGGGGGATGGGACGATGCAGCGGAGGCAGGAGATCGTTGCTGGAATGGCGTCCTTGCTTTGGTGAGAAGGCCCGATCAAGGGTACTGGTGGGGGTGTTCCTCCATCACATCAGGAGAGAAGACAGAATGCTTATGGGTTCAGACGCAAGCAACTGGTAGGCACGTTGATGTCAGGGGATGTTCAGAGTCCGTCACGAGGTTTTCATTTTAGCTGGGGGAGGAAATGACTGTTTTCACACATTATTTAAGCTGTGTTGTGATCGAGGACTGAGGTTGGGGGACAGCATTTCACAGGGTAGTTCGGGAGAGGTTTTAATGGTGGTGGCATCCGAGCTGAGCTCCGAGGGAGGGGAGGGTTGGAGGGAGAGCTCTTGGGGCAGGAGCAGCCTGTGGGGAGGCCCCGGGGCTGGACCAAGCTTGAGAGCGGGCAGAGGGCTACATGCTGAGCACGTCTTTGGGTGAGGGGTGGGTTGTTGAGGGTGAGATGCTCAGCGAGGTCTGAGAGATGGTCAGGTACCATGTAAGGATTTCTGAGCCACGATCTCTACAGTGTGGATTTCATTCCCAGGGCATGGGGAAGCCACTCAGAGTTTTAAGGAGTGACGTGCCGTCATTTGCTGTGTCGTAAAGATTGTTGTGGCTGTAGGAAGAATGAGTGGAAGGCGATAGGAATGAAAACAGGGAGCTCAGTTAGTAGGTATTGCAGTCGCTGGAGTGAGAGGCCGTGGGAGCGCAGCCTGGGGCTATGATTCAGGGAGGGGAGAGGTGCGCAGGCGTGTGTGTTTTAGAAATAAAAGCACTGGGACTTGCCGACTGAGTGGGAGGAGAGCAGCGGGCGTGGAAGGCTGGAGGGGGAGGAAGTCAGGGCAGGAATCGAAGATCAAGGACCGCGTTTCGGTGTGTGGGTTGAGCAGCTGAGCGGACCGTAATGCCATTTACAGAAATGAAGGGAGACGGAGAGCTGGGTCTTGGGGGAAAATCAGTAATTCTGTCACAGACACTCTGACTTTATTACTCTGGTTAGAATTAAGTTCGAGTGCAGTTTCGCCGCCTGTGACAGAGTTCCAGGAGAACAGGGCAGGTACTGAACAGCAGAGAGGGCGTTCCCTTTCTCACGTGGGGACGCAGCCTGCAGGCCCAGAGCTTACGGGAGAGCTCCCCGATCCCCAGGGACGTGGGCTCTTTCTGTCCGGTTACTCTGCCATCCTGGTCAGGAAGAAGCTCTGAGGTTCGGGCGGACGCTTGAGCCCTGGACATCCGTGCACGCCCTGGCCAGCAGGAAGGAGGAAGATGAAGTTTTCCCCAGTTTCCTCCAGGGCTGCACTTGATGGGTTTGCGTATTCCTGTTGGCCAAACGTGGCTATGTGGTCACTCAAGTTGCGAGGGAAGAGAAGGGAAGGGGCAGAGACTGGAAAAGGCCATCTTTATTCTGGCTGCCCGTGCCTTCAGCAGCAGGTCGGGGGTTCCGTCACTCAGTAAGGAAGGGGGAGAGGGGGCTGGGGGATAGTTAGCAGGCGCCGGCACAGATGTCCAAGGTAAACTGTATGAAGGCAGTTAGTTGCATCGGGAAGCACAGAAGTAGTTGTGGCAGAGGGTGTACATTTTGGAGGCATCAGCCTTTACAGGTAGAATTTAATGTGTTAGGTTTCTATTCTATAACAAGTTACCATACATGTAGAGGCTTAACACAACTCAAATTTATCATCTTACAGGGCTGTTTGTTAGAAGTCCGGCAGCGGGCTCCCTGGGGGCTGAGATCGAAGTGTAGGGGGGGCTCTGTTCCTGTGGGAGGGGCCGGGGGCACTCAGACCTAGTTTTCCTCCGGTTTCTAGAGGCCGGCTGTGTTCCTTGGCCTGTGGTCCCTTCCTCCATCTTCACAGCCAAAAAAGACAAGTTGAGTCCTTCTCACACTGTCATCTGCTGTGGCCACGAGTCTCAACGTTTAAGAACCCACGTGATCGTGTTGGGCCCCCCCTAGAACATCCAGGCTAATCTCCATCTTGGGCCCTTAGCCTCTTGCTTATCATTTAAGGTAACATATTTACAGGTTTGGAGGATTAAGGCATGGACATCTTTGTGTGGAGGGGGGGGGTTCCTTGTTCTCCCAGTTCCTAGCGCTTTAACAGGCCAAGGGTATAACAGAGCAGAACCCAGGAGCTGGGCCAAGCATGCCAACATTTACTGAGATTCCCAACTTAAAAGGTTTGAAGGAGGGGAGGTACTCCACACAGCAACCCTTTGAGAAGCGGGAGACACCTCTCGTCCGAAAGTCTGATGTCGTAGGATCCAACAGGGAGAAGGGACTCAGAGGGGCACTGACCGTGGGATGTGCAGGAAGATGAAGGCGCAGGTAAGTCTACTGGGTTTGGCCCCACGGTTTGTTGGGGACCTCCAATAAGAGCAATCTCACTGGATGTGTTCACCTGTGCAGGAGCCACAGGATGGTGGTGGGGGACGAGTTGTGAAAGTGTGAGGTGGGAGGATGTAACGTGTGGTGCACATGAGTGACAAGTGCTAGTGAGAAACTCAAGCATGGACAGGGGTAGGGGGGAGAGGATTTGTAAGGGTAGGTGGCCAGGGAGGGCTTTGTGGGAAGGTAGCATTTGACCAGTGACTGGAGGCAGGAGAGGTGATGATCTGTGTAGATGCCTGGGGGTGGGGCGATCCGCTTCTGGACAGAGGAGACGGCAAGTTTCTCTCTACACGCCGAGGCCGTGAGGTGGGAAGGGTGAGTGGGGTGTGGCTGGAGCAGCCTCCTGGGGGTGGGAGTCCAGACTAGGAAGGATTTGGACCGTTTATTCCAAGTCACACGGGAAGCTGTTTGCTGATTTGGACAGAAGGGTGCCGTGCTCTGAGACATGTGTTCAGCGGGTCCCGCTGGCTGCTTTATTGGGAGCGGAAGAGGAGGAGGGGTAGGTGGGGGGGTGCATGGAAGCAGGACCCAAGTTTCAGGTGAGAGAGGAGAGAGGATCGTGGCTTGGACCAGGCCAGCGGCGGTGGGTTTGTGAGGACTGGCCGGATTCTGTGCTCGTTTTGAAGGGAGAGCCCATCGGACTCGTGGGTGGGTAGGGACAGGACCTGGGGTGTGCGAAGGAGGTGAGAAGGTTTTAGGGCAGAGGTTTCAGATCATCCGTGCAACGGGAGAGACAGCGTCGCCCCTGACTGGTGTGGGGAGCGCTGCAGGAGGAACGTGTTTTGGGTGAATTCAGGCCAGAGTTTGGGGGCCCGTTAAACTTGAGTTGTCACATGACAAGTGAGCAACTGTGTCTTTAAGACAGCGAGGAGGAGGGCCTGGGGTAGAGCGGAAAGGTCCAGGCTGCAGATGTAAATAGGGATACTGTCGGTGTCTGGATGGTGTGGAGAGCTGGGAAATAGGACAAGGCTTCCCTGGGATGTGAGGGGGGAAGGAAGGGTCCAAGAACTGAATCCGGTAGATACCTTACCACTGACAGGTGAGGAAAATGAGGAAGAACCAGCAAAGGCTGCTGGCATGGGGTGGTGAGAAAGAAGAAAAAGCAGAGGGTGTCATATGTCCTGGAAGCCAGGAGAATAAAATACATTAAGGGGGAGAGGGAGCAAAGGAAATACCATGAAGCTTTACGAATCACATATTTGAAGAGGGTTTCATTTTGTGGGAGATTACTCACAAGTTATCAAGAAAAGCAGGATAAAAAAATATCTAATGGAGCATGACTCAACTTTGAGAAACACATGTATTTGTTCCTAAACTGTAAGGGGGTGTATGGAGACGTTTACAGCAATCATCTGGGCCAAGGAGCCTCTGGTGATTTTCTTCTTACGTTTTGGATTTTAGAAATTGTCTGAAGTATGCCTGTGTTATACCTATAAACATAGAATGCCATGTAAAAATATTTAAAAGAATTAAAGGTCGTAGGAAAGAGCCAGGGATGATCTTATGTTCTAACCATGACCACGCTGTATTGGTGTCAAGGCCAGATTTTTATTAAAAATAGCCATTCTCAAGTATAAATGAACAAGAAAAATAGACTCATAGACACAGAGAACAGCCCGGTGGCTGCCAGGACAGTCACCAGATGGGAAGGGGTGGGGGGCCTGGGTGGAGAAGGTGAAGGGACTGAGACGTACAGATGCGCAGTGACAAAGCAGTCGCGGGGTTGTACAGGCTGGCACAGGCAACACCGTCGATAATATTGTGATAACTGTGCATGGTGCCAGGTGGGCACTGGAAATATCAGGGGGTCCCTTTGTCAGGTTGTGATTGTCTGCCACTAAACTGTACACCTGAAGCTAATACAAAATAATATTGAATGTGAGCTGTAATTGGGAAAAATAAAAAAAAAGTAGAAGGAAACAAAAAAATAATAATATGGCAAAAATTAAATAAAAAGAGCTTGTTTTTTTTTAGGCACAGCAGTTGCATTATTCAGGATCATTAGTAGAAAATGGCAGAAATCCAAGTCAAAGAACCATGAAAAGAAATTCTCATGTAATTGTCAAGTCCAGGAAATGATGTGGGACTCAGGTATGGCTGTATCTAGTGGCTAACAAGATGCAGACTGTATTTCTGTCTCTGGAACCTTCCTTCTTGGGCTGATCTGCTTCTCTTCCGCAGACAGCGCCCCTCGGGTCGCTGGGGAAGATGGCTGCAGCCCGTGAGACAGGATTTCACTTCCCGATGGTCCTTTATCGCATGCGGTGCATGAGCAACGTGGACTGTTAAACTTCTCTCTTCTTTTGGTAGTTTCTTTGTTGAACGACTGAGGTCTTAGTTGTTAGCATAGGAGAAAATCCTAGTGGTTGATGAAATAGCATATTATAGAAATATAGGGCAAAAAACATAATATAGTAAATTGGAGAAGTTGGCCGGAAGTCACCCTTTTAGATACACACATGCTTTTCTGGCTCAGACACTGCCCTTCCCCCAAAAGCCCACCCGTGTTCCTGTCCTTTGGCGTCACCATTTCTATTGTGTACGCTCAGTGTCCATCTTTTGTTTGGCCTCCGATTTTGTGCTCTGCCTAGAAGGGACTAGTTCTCACTGGGTGTATTTGACTTCGTGCTTTAAGTCAGGAGAAAAATCAGGATGTCTCTGGAATAATTCTGGTGTTGTCAAAAAGCAAGGAGTTCAGAGATGGAATGGGCAGTAGAATAATGACTAGAGATACTTTAAGGGGACTTCCTGCTACTCAGGAATTTGCACTGGTAGAAAGCCGTGAATGTGTGACACCTCAAGTGAAGAAAAGGTTAATGTTAAGTGTGCAAAGAGTAATTATATCAAAGTGCACTTATATGCACTTGGATATATTAAAAGAGTTTTGCAGTAGGGAGTATTGCTTTGTGTGGTGTTTTATTTACACACATACACATATTACATCTATACACATAAACATGTACATATGCATAATACATGCACACACACACACGCTTGTTTCTGTGTAAGAAGGAAAGAAATCCTGTGTAAACTAGGAACTCTACCGAGAACAGGAAGGAGTGATCAGCATTGGTTTTCATAGGAAGTAAGCTGGCAAATTAGATACAAATGTTAATCAGACCAAGAAGATGGAAATTTCAAACACTCAGTTTCCAGTAAAACGCATTAGCCTCCTAGCTGAGCCTAACATTGCCAGAGCTGAGCTATTCATAGAGATTAAAGACTAACTGGCTCTAGCAATTAAAATAAAAATGTAGCCAAAATATATACTGCTAGATAATGCTGACTGGTTTCGTATATCATAGTGACAGGAGAAGAGATCTGAGACCAGAGCATCCAAGAGTTTAAGAAGACCTCATCATCAGAAGAGGCACTGAGTTTCGAATCATTGAAACTTAAAACATTTATTGTACAAAAGGACTCAGGTTATGATGCCCACTGTCCCTTGTTTCAATGACAGTGGCCATTACAATCACACTCACGGTCACAGCCCAGCGTCCCTAGCCAACAACTAAGAATCTGCAAACTTGATCAGTGAGACTAGAATCTTTTTCTTTCCTGTCTGGTAAGAGAGTCAAAACTCGAAGAGCATCTTAAAATAGGAGCGCTGGCCGTGTGTCAGAATAAGCATAATAGTAAGCAAGAGAAACACCTTGTCTTAGCATTTTCATCATGAGCTTTAGTGTAAAGTTATTAAACGTTTTATGATCATTGTACTTATAGATAATTTGCTGTCTTAGACGCAGAGTACATTCAAAGGGATCAACCCTACTAAGTTTGGAATTACAGTGTTAATTATTTAACAGAACTTAATTGATCAACTAATCTATGTCTGAACGCTCAATCAAATGGGTCTTCGAAGTTATCAGATGTGTGACTTTGATTAGCTGGTCACCAAACCAAGTACCATGGTGTGTAGGCTGTGCTCCCCTCCTAACGCTCTTTGGTCATAATTATCGCTTCAACGTGAGGGGGGTTCAGAATGTAATCTCCTCTCATATATAAAACTTAACTCTCAGATGCCTGCCCCTTGCATTTAAGAAGCTGCGGCAGTGAAACCATGCCAGCAGTACGACCCACCACACGGTGACCCATCGTGTCCATCACGGTCCCTTGGTCACCTGTGTCAGTCACCGCTGGGATGGAAGCAGAGGACCCCAAGGCAGGGAGCAAGCCGGCCATGTGGAAGCAGAACCGTCCTCCCGAGGGCTGTCCTTGCAGACTGGGGGTTCTGTGCTCCGTTACGGGGCCTCGGCTAAGAGCCTAAAGTGGAGAAAAGCGAGGCATACCACGATGCTTTTGAAGTATTTGTAAGGGATATTTATTGTTTCATCTTTTTTTTTGATTCCTCCTTTTCTTCTCCACCCTGCCCGTGTGCTTCCCGTGGTGACTACAGTAACTCCCTATTTCCTCCCTGCAGAGGTGGGCACGTGTCTCATAAGGCGCCAGAGCTGGGCACCCTCCTGGTCACAGAGGCTCCTTAAAGGAGAGGGGCCCGTGCCTCAAACCAGTTTGTTTATCATGAAGCTCAGAGAGCAGGCTCCCAGGCTCCCAGTCAAGATGGTGGAGTAGGTAAGGGCTGGGTCGCCTCCTCCCGTGACCACATCACGATTTCAGCTAAACTATGGGACAGTCGTCAGTGAGCACCACCTGAGGTGTAGCTGCACAGGAGCCCTGTAGCTGAGGATATATGCAGAAGCAGCCCCTCCCCGGCGAATGGGGATGTGGCCGTGGTGCTCAGAGAACAGCAGGGTGGGGGCCGAGAGGCGGGTGCCCGCAGTGTGTGTCTCTGCTCCTCACGCCTGGAGTCCCAGGCGCCGTCCTGGTGTGTGCAGCACTTGCTCCACTCAGGGCAGTGTGCCCGCTATTGATTAGTTCTCCTCTCGCCACCCACCCTTTCGGTCCTCCTGCCTGGTAGTGAATCCAGACTGTGCAGACGACAACAAAGCATTTCTCCCTTGCCGACGGGGCTGACGTTACACTCTGCCAATAGGTGGTGCTGGAGGAGACAGCAAGAGGAGAGGAGGAAGCCGGGGCGTCTTCCTGTCTCTTCTCTGGGCTGTGTCCGCGCGGATGGGGGGTCTGGTGTCCTGGCGGCGGCAGCCGGGCAGCCAGCTGCTCCGGTGGTTCTGGCGACAGCCAGAAGCCCGTTTCTTCTTGACCTCCTCCAGCAGCGTGTTCCTGCAGCTGCAGTTTCTCCCCAAGCGCCAGAATCGCCCTCTTACAGAGGGGAGGGCCTCCTCGAAGTTCCCAAGTCCCCGAGTCACACGTCTTGCAGCCCCGTGGGGCCAGCAGCTTCCAAAGTCGGTGCCTGTCATACCTCCAAGTTCCCTTTTACGTCTTTTCGCAATGAACGTTTTGAACTTCATTGTTGCCTAGTTAACAGTCCTTTGTATTGATAATTTTCTTCGTTGTTGAAATCACTGGAATGGTGTTGGCGTTCTAATTAGACTCCGATGGACACAGAGAGCTGACAGGTTTATTAGCCATTTCAAAACACTGTTATTGTTTAAGGGAACTCAATTTGGGTTTCTGTCATTTTAAATAGAATCCCGAGTCATCTTGCCTTATTCTGGCTCTTTCTGGTCATTGTTTGGGGCTCATTCAGTGCGTCATCGGAAACACGTGAGGTACGTAGGAAACATGTGAGAGGCGCCGGGCCAAGCACGGAGTTAGGGGCTCGGGAGATGAAAGCTGGGGTGCTAACCTGCTCTCAGGGTAGTAGACAATCATGTGAAAGTGATTGAGCCTCAAGCTATTGACATTCAAGATGCCGGAACACAGGGAGGAGGGAACAGAGGAAGGCGTGGGGGGTCTCGCAGGAGGGAAGGTTGGGAGAAATGGTCAAGCAAAGCTTCTCTGAGGAGTCAGAGATCTGAGCGGGGGCTTAAAGGATCGGTAAGTACTTGTAGGGAGTGGAGGGGCCGAGGGAGTAACACAGACCGAGGGTAAGAAGTGTGGCCTCGCTCAGCCTGTCTCAGGGGGTGCAGCCGGTCACTTGCTACAAGGGGACAGAGCTGGGGGGTGTGGTTATCCAGTTAGATTGGAAAGGGCCACGTGCATTATAGAAAGTGGTTTGGGCATATTATATTGACAGCTGAACATGCAGTTTTTTCATACTGTGTGTTAGGCACTGTGTCCAGGGCCTCCATACATTAATACACTCTTGAACGAACAATACAGGGTCGATGCCCCTGTCATTCTCATGGTGCGTATAAGAAGGTAAATCCAAGAATGTCGAAATAACTTCCTTGTGTGTGCGTGATCAGATGATACTAAATGGTGGAGAGTTCTATAATGCCCCAGCCTAGTGTTATACCACTAAACTGGACCGTTCCCAGGAGCAATACAAGCATAATGTGGCTACTTTTTTTAAAAAAAGATTTATTTATTTTTTAGAGAGGGAAGGGAGGGAGAAAGAGAGAGAAACATCAATGGGTGTTTGCTGGGGACTGTGGCCTGCAACCCAGGCATGTGCCCTGACTGGGAATCGAACCTGCAACACTTTGATTCGCAGCCCATGTTCCATCCACTGAGCTACACCAGCCAGGGCTACTTGTGGCTACTTTTAAAACCCAAACTCCTACGGTATAGTGTCGACTGCTGCCCAATTCAGGGGTGCGCCAGAGCTGGCTTGTACCGGTTCACGGGATGTTCCCATCCCTTCCTAGCTCTGATTGGCAACATGGTGTTGGTGGCTTGAAATCAGCCACAGTGCTGACGTGTACACCTTGTGAACAGGCAAACGCTGCATGTTGGTCTGCCTTCCTGTAGGCCGGTTGTTAAGTGTATACCAACACACCACGGCTCCAAACTTTGGGTTCTTTAATGCACAAAACAGAGAGCCCTCCTGTATTCCTCACTCATTTTGCTTTTGCGTAAATTGAATCGGTTTTGCTCCATACCATTCCCCAACTTTCTTTCTGTCCTGGGTGTCCCCAGGCAGCTGTTCCCCAAGGGCGTGCTTCCTAGTTGCGGGGGGGGCGGCTGCATTTAATGCCCTTGCTGTCTAAGGTGTTAATCCACGCGGCTGAAAACAGGGCCTGGCCAGGAATCCTTTTCAGTCCAGTATTCAACATCCCATTTCCCCTGGTGTTGAGCCCAGGGTTCTCAGGACGTCTGAGAGGAGTGTATTCACTCATTACATCTAGTCCCGTGACACTGTTGCCTCTGCTGTCTGAGAATGAGTCACACGTGACCACAGCGAGCGTTCATGTTGCTTCTTAGAGCCCCCAGCGTTTTCACAGCTATAACCTCATTTAGACATGGTCCTCATCTCAAAAAGCTCACGGTAAACAATTTGGGAAATAAAAACGAACAGCTATGTGCTATCCCAGAAGAATTAAGCGGTGGTGAGTTTGCATCTAACTATCAGACCGGAGGAAGGTCAGTGTAGGCTGAATAAATCCCATTCAATGGGACTCAGCCTAGTCCCGCCTCAGGTTGGCTTTGTGAAAAACGTAGTAACTGAACTTCCCTGTACGGAGAGCATAGACGCATCCTCTTAGCTCACCAATCTCTGAGCTGTAAGAATACTGGTTTGTTCATACCCCCCAGACACAGAACACGCCTGCACCTAATCACATTTGTTGATTGATTCCTTTCCAAGCCAGAGACATGCGCAATTACGGAGTAAAATTAATGCCAGAAGGAACTCTGGGAACGAAGACATCCGTTTTCATTCTAAGACACAACAGATGAAGGTCCCACTTGACTTATGTTGTTTTGCTGCCATTCGCCTCCACCGTGGTGCTGGGTGCCTCCCAGAGAACCACTTGAAGATCTTGCAATTTGTTATGTTTTCCATCCGTTTCTCAACTGCAAAGCCTCATTACCCCAAGTTATACCAATTATTCCTTCGGGACCCATGGGCAACGGGAGGAACATTCAGACTCCAAATTAGCTGAGTTTTGCAGCAGGAAAAGTGGGAATTCACTTGGCTTTCTGTTTGCTTGAACCTCATTCTGTTCGTTAAGTCCCGCTGGGAGCCCACTGGCCACCCACAACGGCACAAAGCCCCGGAGGGGGCTCACAGTTGTCAGTCTGGGTCTCACTATTGTGTCTGTCTAATTGTGAGAGTAGCACTTATGCGTTGATTACATGTCCTTAGAAACCAGCATCATTAGAAACAAGAGATTTATTAAACGGACTTTGAACAATTTTATTCAGAATGTAGGTCAGTGATCATCCAACCCCTGCAGCCTGATGCACTTGGGATCCCGGGTCCCTTAAAGATTCCGAGTCAGGAAATCAGAGATGGAGTCGGGGCACCTGGGTTTTTAGCGCGTGCTTGAGATGATTCCAACAGAATCGGCCCGCCTGCCTTTGGAAATGCTGGCCTGGATTCATGAAAATGTTGAGGGTTAAAACGCATCACTGCGAATTACCTGAAAACAGGTTCTAATTCACTGCGGCTCATCAAGCCTGTCTTTTTGAGCTGCAGTAAGGTTGATTATTTTGAATGTGTTTATTTAAATGTGGCTGATGCTACTTTTGAGCAGTTTTTTCACCTTTAGAAGACTACTTCTCTACTATTTAATTTATTTTTTACTATTCTATTTTTATTTAAGTGCTATTGTTTCTGAAGGAAAATCTGATGCGGTACATATAAACTTTAATAGTTCCAAATTCACATACAGTGTCTTTTATGTCTTTGTTGTGAGATTAGTTAATCAATCAGTTACTCCATTTATGAATGGTGTATCAGGATAGGGAAGATTGTGTTTAGGGACCAACAACGTCTAATTTTATTGTTTTGAAGAGCCAATGTCGATGCATCATTGATAACTAAAGCCCATAGTTTACATTAGGATTTACTCTCTGTGTTGTACGTTTTATGGGGTTTGACAAACGCATAATGACATGTATCCAACGTGATTACAGTATTATACAGAATATTTTCACTGCCCTCAAAATGCCACGAACCTGTAGCAACTACTGACTTTTTACTCTCCTCGTGGTTTTGCCTTTTCTAGAATGTCATACAGCTGGAATGACCCCGTGGATAGCCTTTTCATTCAGCTGCTTTCGTTTAACCCGTTAAGGTTCCTTCATGTAGTTTCATAGTTTGATAGCTCGTGTGTTTATCACTGGATATTCCATCGTCCGGTTGTACCCAGTGTATTCATTCTCCTATTGAAGAACATCTCGGTTGCTTCCAGGTTTTGGCGGCTATGGCCAAAGATGTTACAAACATCCACGTGCAGGTTTTTGTGTGAATATGTATTTTCCACTCGTGTAGGTCGGTACCAAGGAGCATAGCTATCAGACCATATGACAGGAATAACATTTCAACATTTTAAAGCAAAAATCTTTCATGTTTGCTCAAACTAAAGGTTCACCTTGGGTTGGACTGGGGACTCTGCTCTCTTCTTCTCCCTCAGGGACTCCACCCCAAAGCACCTCTCGGCTTGACACGGGCGTTCACGGTCACGGCAGAAGAAATGGGGGAAACTCTGGGGGTCTTGAGCAGCAATTTAACACTCGGGCCAGCACACGGCCCGAATCACTCATGCTCACTTGTCTCATGCCTCCCCCCCCGCACACACACAAAAAGGGGCTGGGGAATTCAGTTCCCCGAGTTTCCAGAAGGAACACAGAACTGGATTTCAGTGAGCAGCGATGAGAACCACCGCACGATGCCCACGTGTTCATCAGATACTTGGTTTGCTGTCCTAACCACGTATGAAGTGATCTCGCTTCCCTCTGAGAACCACAGCCAGCAGGTCCATTTAGTCATGGCTTCGGCTCCAAGTGAGGGGTCTCTGGGTTAGACATTGTGGGCTGCACCCCAAGGGTGGGAGAGAGTCTTCAAATCTGGGACAGCGCCATCACCAGTCAGGCTTGTTGGGAGGAGCTTTTCATAACCCCCAGCTTCACTCTCTGGGAGATTCCTGCTTTTTCTCATACCCTGTTTGGCCAGCTATACAGTGGGAATTGGGGGACACCGTCTCTTGCGGCCTGAGCAGCCTCGACAGCCTACTTCTTCCTGTGACGGTTGAGACTCTCATGTGCCTTTCAGGGTTCACAGCTTTGGTTTGTTTTGGAAATTCAGTCCTCTCCATAGCTTAGCTTTTTCTTTATTTTAGTCTGGGTACCAGTGTGTGCTAGCAGCCACATCCATCCTTATTTTCAGGTATTTTCCCTACATTTGCTATGTATGTTTGTTCCCTCATCCTCATCTCCCCCGCCATCCCCCCCCCCCTTTCTTACTTATCCCCATGGCCTTTGCAACCAAGCTATCAGGCTGTTTTGGCGGAATCATCCCAGTAGTCTCCTTTGTGCTAAATACCATTTTCCCCTCAACTAACGCAATTTGTGGATGTCACCTTAATGTGTCCAGAGAGTTTAACCACAGGTGAGAAAGCTAAAGTCTTGGTTCAATTCCTGTTGCACTGTGGTGTTCTAACTGGAATTTGTGACTCAAGACATTTGTTTTTTCCTTTACTCATTAGACTTGAGACGTGGTTGTCTCTCCCAAACTTGGAAGTGCCTGGATTTGCGAGCTCTCTCTACCCCGTAAAACGTTTACAATGTGCTGTATTCTTTCCTGATTTTGTGTCTTTCTTGCAATACCTGTGTTATGGGCAAACATTCTGTGCCCTTCCCCAAAGAAACGTTGAAGTCTTGAGCCGCCAGCGCTTCAGAACGTGACCTTATTTGGAAATAGCATCTTTATAGGGGCAATAAAGTTAAGATGAGGTTATTAGGATGGACTGTAACAATACAAAACAATGTGTGTTCTTATAAAACGGGGAAATTCAGACACAGCGATAGACACAGGCGCAGAGACGGGATGAATGGCAGGTGACAATGAAGGCAGAGAGCGGAGTGACGGATGCACCAGACAAGGAGCACTGAGGACCGCCAGCAGCATGTCAGAAGCTGGGAGAGAGGCGTGGAGCATTCCCCTTTCACGGCCCTCAAACGGAGCCGACGCTGCCTACACAGTGACCCCGGATGGCTACCCTGTGAGACGAGACATTTTCATGGTTTAAACATGACCCCCAAACCCCCAGTGTTGGTGGTATTTTGTGATGGCAGCCCTAGCAAACTGATACATCCTGCAAATGAAGCGAACTATGTTAAGAAGATAGTATTACTATTCTGATTACTCACCACTTCTAGAGAAGGACATTTACTGAGTATATTTTTTAGCTTTCCAAATTACGTTAGGCAATAATCTTGTCCAGTACGCCATTGCTATATAATGTGGATCCCCACATTTCTAGGCCCAGCCCCTGCTTCATTCAGGGTGGGTAGTGCTGCTGACACACAAACCTGGACTCTCAGCTCACGTGGGGACGGACTCTTCCCCTCAAGCTATAGACTCGCAGCAGGCCAACTGGCAGGCTGCACTCCCCGCGGCCCCATTCCGGGCTCCAGGCTGATGCAACGTTCATTTCAACGTGATTCCAGGGTCACCACCGAAATCAAAAGGAGAAAAATGCTTAAAGGTCTCCCACCGAGAATTAAATGCTCTGTTCATGCACCACATACTGGCCGGAACCCATGACGCACCACCAGCCAACTACAAGTCTGGTCTCTTGTGTGCTCAGAGGGAAAGCAGGGCAAGCTATCAGTGTCACGCTGATAACTACCTTCAAAACACCCCCAATACATCAGTCTTGGAACATCTAGTGTTTCAGCTGATTCATTGACCTAATATTGAGCGAGTCCTTATTATGGAGCCGACACTACGATAGGTATTGGGGGCCAAGGGGCAGTAAAACTGAACTCCTATGTACGTGGGGAACTTACAGCCTGGTAGGGGACATGGACGTTTATCACATAAGAAAGTGTAAAATGGAAACGACGGTAGTTGATACAAAGAAGGGATAGAAAGAACTATATACTTCCGATGAAGAGATCTGACCTAGTCAGGGAGGCTAAGACACTTCCTAAGGCGGTGATATGGGAGCTGAGGTCTAGAGGATGAGTCTCACACAGGAAACCAGCGACAGAGTGACAGGAAGAAGGAACGACGCAGCAGAGGTCCCAGGAGAGAGGGAGTGTGAGACAGGAGTGGGGTGAAGGTAGCTGGGGACGGCGTCCTTAGAGACAGGGTGGAAGGGACCGATAGGCAGCACGTTCTGCAAAGACTGTTAAGCCTTGGGGACAAGTGTTGTCTCTGTCTCGATATAAACCGAATCCACTACAGGGTTTCAGTGGGACCAGCGTCTGAAGTGGCTCTCTGTGGCGGATGGCCGGCGGTCGCCTACAGGGCCGCTGGGCAGCTCGTCCGCGTGCGCTGTCACTCACTGGACACGAGGAGGGCCCCGCTTGGGACCAGACTTGGGCTGAGGCCAAGTGCAGTGTCTGCCTCGGGCAACCTGGGGATCGAGACAGCAAAGTCGGATGCAGAAAACACCGCCAAGTGCGGCGGGTGAGTCTGTCTGAAGGACGAGATCACAGTGGGGAGAAAAGCGCACCCAGCTGTTCTCCCCCGAAACCCTGTCGTTAGTGCATGGACCTTCCCCTCCGGGCCTTTCCCCACATCCTCAGCGCCTGCACCCAGCTCTAAAATAAACTTTCATACGAGAACATTTGATTTTTTCCCCCATCTGACTATTCATAACCTCTTTAACATTGATTTATAGTCTTATGGTCTTCACATTAATTCCGGGCGTAAGCCAGGAGAAGGTCATCCTCCTCACGATTTTTACAGTTTGCCGGTTTTTCTCCTGCCCGGCTTAAAGCCACAGCTTCCATTTCACGGCTCTGCAGCCCCTGCCTTCAGTGTGAAAATTACGTCAGGCCGCCCACCCCGACCTGGTTCATCACACACGTGCCTCTGCGGGGGGTGGGGGGGGTCATCTGGCTCTGGACAAGGCCGCCTGCTCAGTGGGGCACCGCCCAGTCTCGTCGTTTCCCTGAGGCCGGGAGAGTGGCCACGAAGGACACTCAGTCCCGTGTGACAGACAGGAGGTGGCCTCCCTGGGGGAGCACGATGCGCTGTAAAGAGATTCCATGTTTGGTTCATTCTGGCCCTTTGGGCTGCCAGACAGCCCCTCTGGGGTAACTCTGGGGACCACCGCTTCGATCCTTTGCTAAATTTCAGTTTAGAAAAGCCTTTTCCTAAAGTTTGCGCTGCTTCTCCTCGCTGGGGCTGTTCTTCAGTCATCCTGTGCCTTTTCACTGCCTTCTCTCCTGATGCGACCCTCAGTCTTCCGAGACAAGCAAGCGTCTTGGATTAGTGGCTTTGTCTCCCAAGTAAGGGAGGCTCCACGTCTTGGCCGAGACACAGTTAAACTGTAACTAGTATTGACGGAAAGTTTTTGAAAATGCTTTCTCTACTTCCATCTTTACTGCTTAGAAAATATTAAGCTAATATCGTTTTTTAGGTTGCAGGCCATGATGAAGAGTCAGGTCAAGGTCATCTATTCCAGTTCTCACAGAGAGTCGTCATCAAGGACAAGCTCTAGCGCAAGGTCACCCATGAAAATCCGGGTCCTGCCACTTCCGAGCTGCGGTCAGGGGCAAGTCCTTTAGCTCTCCAGGCCTCAGCATCCTCGTCTGTAAAACGACTTCGGGTGCACGAGTCTGTCGTCACCATCTCTCTGCCGAGTCGTGTGCTTGGCACCTGGCATCTAACCTCTCTTGGTCACTGCTGTTTGACTGCTTTCAGCCTCTTCATCCTCCCTCATAAAATGCAATATTTTTGAGCATCTGCCATAGGCCAGGCATTATGTCTCATGTACATTATCTCTTATAACCAGCATGCCGTTTTCTAAGACTGTCTATCGCTCACTAATGAGGAAGCTGTATTTGAATTGCCTATGGTCATGAAGCTAGTACATTGCAGAGCTGTGATTTGCATTTGGTCTGTCCAGCTCCCATCCCTAAAGGTGCTGGTCATTATCCTCATTGTAGGTTCCGTAACCCGGATTCCCCAGGGCTCCCGAGATGTGTTTCTTACTGACTTCTCTGAACAGCCATGCTGTTTCACATGAGGTTCCTTGTATCACCTCTGTTTGGGGGTGCATGTTTATGTCATCTCAATATCCATGTGTTGAAGCTGTACCCTCGAGGAAATGGTATTAGGAGGTGGGGGCTTTGGGGTGCAATTAGGTGGAGATGGGGTCGTGAGCGTAGAGCCCCCAGGATGGGACTAGCACCTGTGGGAGAAGAGGAGGCGACGCAAGACCCAGCCTCCCTCCGCTGGGTGAGGAGGTGGCCAGAAGGTGGGCGATGGCAAGCCGGGAGGGTCACTCTTCCGGGAACCAAGTCTGCAGACACTGTGATCCCGGGTGTCCCAGCCCCGGACTGTGAGAAAGAAATGTCTGTTGTTTATCCCACCCAGTTCATGGTATTTTCATTGCAGCAGCCTAGGCTGAGACCACACCTTCAGGATTATCTTCTCTTAACCTCCTCACCACTGAGTTCCCTGCACCCCACTGACTCCAGTCTCTTATCAGCCGCTTTTCCTGTTCTCTGTGCTTCTGCACCCAATTATTTTAATGACAACACCTCAGACAAATTTGTTTGACTTGTATTAAACATCTTCTGAGTGTACTATGGTAGAAACGATCACATATTTTTTAATCCTCAAAAGAGCCAGATGGAGGTATTTCTACTTTGTTGTTGAAAAACTTGCAGCAGATTGTGGAGTTGGGAAGTGGAAGGACCAGGACCCAAATCTAGGTTAATTTACTGATTGGCACCAGGATTATCAATTGGGAATCCGGGACTGCGATCTGTCATGCTTGAAAGCAGAAAAGGTCCCTTAGCATTAGAGTGGGTGACGCGGGTATTCAGCGTTGAAATGGTTGTTTGAAGGGTCACCTAAGGTCATGGGAAGGGAAGTGCCTGTGAAGACACAGCCTAGGGGCACCTGGAGGCAATTCCTGGGGTGCAGCACCGGTGCACAAGGAACGCTGGTCAGTGGGCTGGCTGCTTCCAGCTGGGCCCCGAAGTTTAAGGGCAAAGGACTGCAGACTCACAGTGTTCATTCCTATCGCCGTTCCCTCTGGCTTTGTGTTGGACGTGTGCATAGTTAGTCTACAGCCTCCAGAATACTGAGACATGATTGCATCCAAACTAGAGAAGGAATATGTGTCACTCAAAGATATGGGCACAAAGATGAATAAGACCACGGATCTCTTTTTTTGAGGAAGAAGTAGAGGTAAGAGTGTTTTTATTTGTATGAGGCGAAGTTACATCACGTTAGGCAGAAGTGCATTGTTTTGCCTTGTGGTTGCGAGCGTGTGTCATGATATAGTCTTTCTTATAAGTCAGCCCTCCCCCCGATCCACCAGGTTGTACTGAGCATGCTCTGAGTCGCTGTTCCACTGCGCACACCCGAAACATGGCTTCTTGGTTGACCGGACTGACGCCATCTTAGTTCAGTCCTGCTGTCCACACTTGTTTCGTTGGCAAGTTTAGTGATGAGAATGAAGGTGTAAAAGGACCTTGATCGAGTACTTACTGGAACAGACTGTGGTTGATACTGCTGGCTGGCTCCCTCAACACCCATTCCAGTGCCTGTGTAGTTTGCTCTCCTCAGCTGCAGAGGATGAAAAGCTAAAAGCTAGATTTCCCAGACTCCCTTGCAGCTTAACGTGCAGGCAAGTGCCTCTGATTCTAGGTTCCACCAAAATCAGTGAAACTATGCGAGACCTGGGGGCCGGCAGGAGCCACAGTGGCCGCTGCCGAGAAAAAGTGCAGTGGCGAGGAGTCTGTGTGTGCAGGGTGATGCGGCAGAGCGCCCCCAGGTGGCCGCGGGGGGAATGCACCTGCTGTTGTCTTGGCTGAGCGGCAACCAGCTCCTTATTGTCTGGGCGGCAAGCAGATTGGGTTCTTCAGCATCCACCGAGACTCTGGCAGTGACAAAGTCCTTCCACACAATTCCCGTCTGCTCCAACTTCTCAGAATGGATTTTGTCATTTTCAACTGGACGCCAGTCAGTCCTTAGGCCTTTTAGTTCTAATTTCCTAGTGTTTCTACTTTATTACAGCCTCTTTTCCAGAAGAAAATATATAAGCAGATGAGTTTGATTAATTACATGTCTCATTTGCAAGATTAAGTAAAAAATAGACTTCCGGAGTCCATGGAGGATCCTTTGAGACCATTAATTTTTTAAGTTTTTCACCTCGGGGGCTTTAAATTGATTTTCTTTTTCAAGGCAATTCTAGAGGATTGTTGTTATTGATTATTTGTGTGAGTCCGCTGTAAAACTAATAAACTCTGTTTCCGTAATGAGAAAGTCGAATTGTTTCTTCTTTCATTAGCTACAGTCGGCCGTGTTATTTATTACATTTTGAAGGCAATGAATTTATGGATTCCCCAAGGATTTTGGAATTGTTAACTGCTCTTCAGGCTTATTGTTATTGAACTGTAATTTTCTTAAGTTTTCTTATATGGATTACCTGACTACGGTAGTAACTTTGTGGCTGTTTTTAGAAGAAGTTCAAGTTGCAGCTGCATAAAGCATGAACTTGCCTCCTGCCCTGGTGAAGCTGGCTGTTTTTAAATTCCAGCATCCATTAAGCATCATTCACAGGGGCTCAGCTTTGAGACCTATGGAGACCTTGGACACGATGACTTCCAAGAAGGAGGAAGGAAGTTGGGTCTACAGGAGACAGAAGTCTCCTTCCCAAGGGCCTAGTCAGAGCAGTGCGATCAAACTGGCTTGGTGCTGACCTCCAAGAGTGT